>NW_024040707.1:207367-214867 GCF_014851395.1 Micropterus salmoides | reverse complement strand
AGATGTTTCTTCCAATGCAGCAGCTTGTTATATAAATTTCACTTTTTATTGTAAGCCAGTCAGATGTGTATTGAGTTGAAACACATTTGTGACATGTCCCTGCTGAGTTGTAAGTTGCAAAAAATCCTGGTGATTTTGATACCCTCAGAGGATAATATTTTTTGCATATTTCTACTCCTAGTAAGTACTTATTTGTTATCAAAATGTAAGTAATTTGTGTTTTGAGTAAGATATATGTTATAGAATATCAATTGAATTAAAATATTGTTTCTTTTTAAATAAAAATATGAGTTTAAGCATGACACCTGCATCATCAATGCAGTAGCTGTATATTATGGTTCATTGCTGCAACACATCCTCATACCTAAATGACAAAATAGGTTTATTGTCAAGTGTCCCAAAATTACATACTGTATATGGCTGTTGGAAAGTCAAACGACACATTTGACTGTAACCCACAACAATACACATGCACATTTCCAGTATCAGCACAGAGAGGCTGCTGATCGGCCGGTGTCGTGCCAAGGTAGGTACCACAGATAGAAGGCGTTCCCCCGACAGTTGGAGCGCATGCATTCAGCTGTGAAGGAACTTCGAGTTCAACAAAGTAACTGATAAATATAACATGTAGATTGTTTATTTATCCTTTTAGTATTGTTGTTTTATCAAAAAGGTTTTGCAAAGCAAGCTAATGCATGGCTTCCAGATTTACATTTACATTATGTTGAACTTTATATTTATCTTATAACAAAATTTTTTGCAATAGTCTGACAATGATAAAACTGACCACGGATTTAATCACTTGCTCATCCATGTTACTGTTTGGAAGCTAGAACTAGACCCTAAAATGTGACACTGTAAAATCAAAATAAATGGAATCAGATTAACATCTGTGCATTATAGAGGGCGGATACGTTTTATGGCAGAATGCATGTCCAGCCTGGTAGGACCAGTACTGTAATCGCTTTGTGTGTATGAAAATTTATTTGCAATGCAATATTAAATGATTACGATACTAATCCCCTTCCCCTTTAAGGAGGGGGATTCTGAATAGTTTCCAATAATATCTAAAGGCTATCATTTGCAATGGAAACGTGGATTACAAGGACAAAATATTGTCTACAATGCTGCATTCATGTGTTTGCTGATCAACTAATTATTACTGTGATCTTGATTTTACAGTGTTGACTCCGTAGCTATTGGTAGGAGCATCTTCCTTAGAAAAGATTCATAAGGTCATAATGTGACTCATTGCCTTTACTGTACGCATACCGATCATGCTTACTGTCGCGCAAAGTATAGATAAACGTGGTCATTAGACATTTTTATTGTTTTTATTGTGGGCCTACAAAACCTCTGAGGCTCAGGCCTAACTGCAGGTTAATGCAGGCCTGCAAACAGTAACATGGATGACCAAGTGATCGACTCCATGGTCAGTTATAACATCGTCAGACTATACACTGAATTTATTTTATACTTTTAAGTATTATTACTGTATTTTTAACTGTTTCCAACTGTATAAGCGGTGGACAGTATGTTACTGTAGATTTTCAATGCATTCTGGGAAAATATTACTCTAAATCTAAATACAGTAATATTAACAGACCGCGAAAACCACCACAAACCTCCATTTTGAAATGAAGGACTGTCATCGATTTGAGAATGTTTAGTTTGACACCAGATCTCAATTTTCCTTGCAGCTTTGACATTAGACTGTTCAGGACTGGACTGGATGCAATACATTAGCGCTGATATTTTATGTGACATTTTACACAGACTCTTCAGTTGTAGCTCTGAATGTGGTGAGTGCAGTTCACTTGTATAAGACCAAATTTAACGTTACAAGAGGCTGTTGAGGGATTGCTGTGTCTGTCTGCTGACCCGGCAGCTGCTTCATAATTAATATCTGATAAGTGGTGAATCTTGAAACAAAAATTGCAGTAACATAACGTTAAGTTAATTGAACTTTCTATTTTATTTAATGGAGCTGTAAGTTTGGGTGTGGAATTAATGTTAACATTAAAGGGGCATTATGGAATTTCCAGCGGCCACTCATGTTGCGGTTTTAAGATTGCAACCAGGCGTGCGCTCGTACACGTGCTCGCTTGAACTCATGAGCGAATAGAATCCAAAACACAAATCACTTTCATAGAGAGATCTCGCAATAAACACAGAAACACCTCACCTAACCTTATCCCCAACCAGGTTTTTACTAGTCTATATGGCCAGTTATAGCTTCTCCAAAGAAGTAAGTATTTTCAGAGAAATCCATTTATACATTGATTGCTGACTGCCTACAACATTGTTAGACTCTCAACTTTAAAACAGATCTATTTATATGTATTAATATATACACACCTTGAGAAAAACACCACCTACTTCAGAATCCTGATTGTGGATTTCAGCTCAGCGTTCAACACAATGTCCCCTAAGAAAATGATCAGCAAACTCAGCACTCTGGGTTTAAATACAACACTCTGCAACTGGATAGTGGACTTCTCACGAACGGGCCCCAGTCAGTTCGGATTGGCGGACTCACCTCCACAACTCTAGTGCTCAACACGGGAGCCCCCCAGGGCTGTGTGCTCAACCCCCTCCTGTTCACGCTGTACACCCACGACTGCATCCCCCGACATGGATGAGACTTCATATGGGGAGGAAATTCATAATCTTGTAGAGTGGTGCTCAGAGAACAACCTACCGCTCAACGTCAGCAAAACCAAGGAGCTGCTCATTGATTGTAGGAAGAAGGAGATAAAGACACACACTCCTGTCGGCATCAGTAGAGCTGAGGTGGAGCAGGTGAATAGTTTCAAGATCCTGGGAATCGGCATCACAGAGAACCTGACATGGTCGTCTCACATCTCCACTCTGGTGAAGAAAGCTAAGATACGACTGGATTTCTTGAGGAAGCTTAAGAAGACCAAATTCCCACGCCAAGTCCTTGTCAGCTTTTACAGGGGAGCAACAGAATGCATCCAGACTGGAAACGTCACTAACATGGGATGTGCACAGCCCAGGACCGGAGAGTTCTGCAGCGGGTGATTAAAACACTCAGAAGATCAACAGAAGATCATTGGTACCCATCTCCCGAGCATCAGTGATATCAGTGAGGTGAGGTGCCTGCAGAGCCCAAAGGATACTAAAGGACAGTTCCCACCTAGCCACAGCCTGTTCACCCTGCTGCCTTCTGGGAAGAGATATAGAAGTTTCTGCTGCTGCACCACCAGATTGCAGAGCAGCTTTCCCCCCCAAACTATCAGACTCTTAAACTCTAGTTCATCCTCAGCACTGCTCCAGTGATGATAGTTTATTTCTGTTAATTTTATATAATTAATTGTTTCCTGTCTGCTATGTAGCAGAAGGGAGTTATAAAACTCAATTTCACTCTACAACTTGTTATATTGTGAAAATAAAACCTACCTACCTACCTAAATGTTTGCTTTACTGAGAGAAAAAATGTGGTTTCTTGTTTATACATTCTTGATTCAATAACACATAATGTTAGCCTACAGAAGGCAGAAGCCATATGTTAGCTTGCTTTGCAAAACCTTGTTGATAAAACAACAATACTGAAAGGATAGATTAAACAATCCACGTTATATTTTCATCTACTTTGGTGAACTCGAAGCTCCGCTGTCACCACTGAATGCTTACACTCCCGCAGGCAGGAAATACTTCCTTTCAGTGGTAACTAACGTTAACTTTGCACAACATCTGTCAGCTACTGAACCCAGTAGGTTATAGACAGTACCTGGCACACAGGTAATACATGTGCTGAAACTAAACAACAGTGACACAATAAACAATATGTGCATATATTGGTGCATTGTTGGGCGGCACGGTGGGCCAGTGGATAGCACTGATCTCACCCCGGTTGCAGCACTGAAAAACAAATGTGAACTAATAAAGCTGACTCTGCGCGAATTAACCCAGCAGATGCGACACCGGCTTACACAGGGATAGTAATAAAGTCAGTCTTGCGCAGAGGTGGACGGCCCCGCCTCACTGTCGTGTCAAATGAGAGGATGAAGAGGGACTATCCTTCTAGGCACGAGAAGAGAAAGAAGCTCAGTGAGAGTGAAGTGCAGGAACAGCAGGCAGGTAAACTTGTGTTCGCTCCTCTCAGAGTCTGATGTCAGCAGGTAACAGTAACAGTAGCCTAATGTTCAGTTAATGTGTAGCTGCTGTGAATTTCTGTCTGTCTGTCCTGCTAACCAGCTGAGAAGCGCAGCTCTTGTCTGTCGTGTCTTGGTTTCTTGCCAGACTGTGACAGAACAATGTTGAGTAAAAATACAACTATTTATTATGTTTGATAGACGCAGACGGGCCACAGTGTTTATAAACTGCAGCTCGGAAAAGATGACCGCATTGCACGTGGAAATGCGTTCATATTCACGGCCTAAAAAATTTTATTCACGCATTCCAGCAATAAACATCTGTGAACCAGTCCAGACAGGATGTGAGGGCACTCCTCATACATCATTTTAAAACAAGACAGTGAAGTTTATTTCCAACTCTGGACTAATGCAAGATGGGAAGCAGTGGATTTGCATTACATTGACAAGGGCTTTGCTTAAGTTTGTCAGTGGAGTAAATTTGGGATCATCAGCCAGTACAAGAACAGACTCCAGCCAGTCAGCCCAGCTGATCCACATCGGCCTCAGTCAGTGCGAGCACAGACCCGGTCCGGACGTCTTTAGCGGGTCCCACAGACCCAGGTGAAACACAGGCAGCCTCAGACATTACCAGCGCAGCCAGAGATGAACAGCCAGCATCAGACCCTAACGGAACAGTTGCTGCTTCACCAAATGACCCGGCAGACTGGCCCCCGGTCTTAACAGACTTCATGAGGACTGAGTTAGTGCGCAGAGGTCTGTTCAAAGCAGCTCTGGACTTTTCTAGAAGAGGTTTCTATTCAGGCTAATTAAAGAGGGAGGACTGTAGTGAGAGCATTGTTGTGTCAGGTGTGACTGTGCAGCAGCTCTGTTTTTGTCTGTGGCCGAGTGCTAACGTAGCTGCTAGAGCTTTGCAATATAAACATGTGAAAACTGAAGCCAACCTCGCTCTGTGTGGGACTGTGAGTTGCACTTTATCAGAGGTGCAGACGTTAACATGTGGATTTTTGATGAGATTGTGAATTGAGAAGTGTTTCAGTTAGTTTTGACCTCCTTGTCCAACACAACCCGTGCACATGCCCAAAGTCCAAAATGAGGTCGGTCTGAAGGGGGAAACTACTACAAGAGCAGAACACAGGCTAATCCTCCCACAGTATAGGAAATATCCACTTGTACTCTTCCTTATTGTGATTCACTGTAACTTATAATGCTGTCTGGAGTGAATTTAAAAATAAATACTGTGTATAGATTTTGATGTGTAGTACTTTTGATTACTTAAGTATATTTTAAAACCAGGTACTTTTTACTTTTACTTGAGTAACTTTTTTATGTGGTATCTGCATTTTTACTTAAGTAGGAAAATCGAGTACTTCTTCCACCACTGTATTTACAGCAATAAGCCAAATATTACATTCAGGCATCATGCCCACAACATGGGACTTACATAAGTTTGCATTAAGTTAGTCAACTCTTATAATTTCACAGCACAAACGCCCACTTGCTCATCACTCTCTCAAGATAATTAATCAACATCCAACACTACGGAATAACGTTAATAAAAACACATGCTTACCTTTCTGTTAATTAAACATCTATATAGCCTCAGCATCCTCTCCCCTGCTTCTTGTTCTGGCAGCTCCGTGTCCATTTAAATAAAGCACTTTTAAATCATCTATTAACTTCTCCTCCACCAGTATCTCTCCCTGATTTAAAGTTCTGTCCATCATCCTGTCCGGTCCTCACGCTGCTCACGTCTGCTTGCAGGTGCAGCTGCGCGTTAGCATCGCTGCTAACGTAACTTTAACCTTCACTAGCTTTGCTTTGCTCCGAATTTGATTGTTTTATGGTGATTTAATAAGTTAATAAGCTCATGTGCACAAAACGCCAAAGCTTCAATTGATTAACGTATCTCTCTCTCCCCCCTCTCGCTCCCCCTCCCTCTCTCGGTCCACGTAGTGGACTGGGCGCGTTCCATTTCTGTTTGGGCCGTCTGCCGTAAGATGGCTTGATTCCATTTCAAATTTCTGCCAGTCGGCCGTGAAATGAATCCAAAGGCCACTATTTCTGTTGAGAAAGGGTGTTTTACAGCCTGTGATTGTAAAATATGATGGTGCTCATTTAATTTGTATTTCTAACAATATCTGGCTGAGGATATTTACTTATAAAATCACTTTTGCTAAGAGAAGGGGTCATCAAACTGGACTTTTATTCCCTTATGTAATCCCTGCACTTGTCACATATTTATAATATATATACATACATATATATATCACATATCATCAGAATGGGCTTTTTATTGTGCATTCAGCCCCCACGTCACATTTCATTTCTCTCTTATATATTTTCTACACATAATTTATTTGTCCATAGCAAATCCTATAATTAATTTGTAATGTCAATATTCATTTCTGTTTTATTTCCCATTTAAAAATAATTTATTCTGTATCTCATTGTTATTACCTTTTATTTTTATTATTCTGTGTTATGCTTACTCTAGCTAACAGAACAGATTATAATTGTCATGCTGATATAAAATCTTAAAACCAAGAATAAATACATTTACAAACCCATCTTCAGGGTTGTGTAATAGTAGTCTATGCAGTATGGATGACCTGTAAATAAGAATGAGTTGGTCTTTTTAGCCATAACCCAAGCACTTCAGGCCTTCTTTCAAGCCTCAGATTCGTGCATCTATCAGACCTGTTTTTTTGCTGAGCTATTGAGCTAGGCTAATGAATTCTGATCTGTGAAACCTAAATGTCTTAAGGAAAAATGTAATGAAGCCAAGATCTATCTAAAGCAAGTAATCCCAGGGTAAGAGAAGAACAGCAGAAAATAAATCTAAAATTGAGAGTTGTCTGTAGAGACCAGCAAAAAAAAGAGTCAACTGTAAAGTAATAATTTGATCTGTGATCTTTTTTAGGGTAACCAGACACAGCTTGGTGACAGTACATAGGGAGCTAGGAGAGGAGGGGAAAGTTTATTTCAGGAACATGATTTGAAAAATTTGACCTAAATGATTTATGAATTTAGTTTTTCCAACACACAGACTACTTTGTGTTAATTCACCTCAGCTGTCTCACACTGGCCCTGCTCACAATATTTACACATGTGGTTACAGCACTGTGACCTGAGAGGGAACATGAAAACTTAAATATACATGCTTTTGGAGGACAGTGCTTGGACAGATATTGCTACTGTGTTTAACAAATAAATGTGTTCTGTAACCTCTTATTCATTAAAAAACACACATACAATAGATGGTGAAAGCGTGCACAGCTTTAGTTGCCTCAGCAGCTACAGGCAGGGATACAGTAGGCCCAGAGGGTGTGATGTTCAGGGAGCCACTGGAGTGAGCGGCAGCTCCACCTGTATTTGGACA
>NW_024040707.1:0-206867 GCF_014851395.1 Micropterus salmoides | reverse complement strand
GTGTGTGTGTCTCTGTGTGTGTGTGTCTCGTGTGTGTGTGTCTGTGTGTGTGTGTCTGTGTGTGTGTGTGTCTCCGTGTCTGTCTCTGTGTGTGTGTGTCTCCGTGTCTGTCTCTGTGTGTGTGTGTCTGTGTGTGTGTGTCTCTGTGTCTGTCTCTGTGTGTGTACCTGCAGTGTATCAGCAGAGGGGAGGTGTGTGTCCCCTGCCTGGTTCTGGCTCTCTCCAGCAGGTCCAGGACTCCAGCAGGCTCGTGGGGAACATCGTGATCCGGCCAGGACAGGAACTGGAACTGAGTCAGTGAGCGGTGCTCCTGCAGGAGGAGACGCAGCAACACCTTCAGCTGTTCTGTCCTCACTGAGGCTACGAGTTAGAAAGTGCTCTGTTTCAGTCACACCTGTCCAGGTGTGTCACATTTCCTGCGCTTTGAACCAGAAGAGACCAGGAAGGAATGATTTCTAATGTTTCACATCATGAAGGTCGTGAGGACGCAGCTGAGACCTTCAGGGAAACTGATCACAGGAAGGAGGAGAAATATTATAGGAGCCCTGTTCACAAAGCTGAGCAGCTGATTCCCGCCAACTAAAGTGAAACTAAAACTGAAGCGGCAGGTGACAAATAAGACCGACTGAAGTCGAGGAGAATTCACACCACAGATGTTTTAGCACTTAAAGAGTCCTGAACGGAACTCTGTGGTGAAACTCCTTAACGCCAAAGATGGCAGCTGTATGCACAGGTCCCGCCCCTCCCGCTAGAAAGCCAATCGTCTGGCTAGAAAGCCGGGAAACACATTCAGCCAATCGTGTGGCTCCACTGACGTCAGTTTCAGATGTCGTGGCGGCGGCGAGGAGCAGGTGTGTGAGCGAGATCAGGTCTCTACGTGTCCTCCAGAGTCCTGCGTTAAAGGCCCCAGGTGTGATCTGCAGTACTGCAGGACCTGTTAGGAAACTGCCGCCTGTGTCCAGAACCTCAGTTAGCTTAGCATCAGCTCAAGGTGGGAGGAGCTCAAGGTGGGAGGAGCTCACGGCGTCCCGCCCCGGCGCTCTGCGTAGCGCCGTAAATGAAGGCGGTGTAGTGAAAGCTCGTGCAGGTCTAACCTGCAGGGAGAAACTCTTTATAAACCTGGTTCAGGTTTTCCTGCTGATTCATGCAGGTTTCATGGGGACCAGAAGCCGCTCATTCAGAGAGAGACCTGATCCTGGTAGTCCCAGATACCTGAGGCCTTACCAAGACGGCTGCCGAGGGGCGGGGCTCACCTAGAGAAGGACTCTGGTAATGCTCAGCACCTGCTAACTAACTTATTCCCACTCTTCATGCTCACGTCAAACATCGTCCTTCATGAAGGACTTCACGTGTGGTCGCTGATGAACAGTTCAGAACTGGTCTGATCTAGTCTGATCTAGTCTAGTCTGATCTGGTCTGATCTAGTCTGATCTATTCTAGTCTGGTCTAGTCTGATCTAGTCTAGTCTGATCTAGTCTAGTCTGATCTAGTCTAGTCTAGTCTGAGCTAGTCTAGTCTGAGCTAGTCTAGTCTGAGCTAGTCTAGTCTGAGCTAGTCTAGTCTGAGCTAGTCTGATCTGGTCTGAGCTATTCTAGTCTGGTCTGGTCTAGTCTAGTCTGAGCTAGTCTAGTCTGAGCTAGTCTGATATGGTCTGAGCTATTCTAGTCTGGTCTGGTCTATTCTAGTCTGGTCTGGTCTAGTCTAGTCTGATCTAGTCTAGTCTGATCTGGTCTGGTCTCTCGTACCTGCTTGTGTGTGACAGTCAGCTCTCGGACCACCAGGTCTTCATTAGGACGCGTCTCCCCCTGCTGGAAACACACAGGAACAACAGCTTTGAAGCTCAGCGTTTGTCTGGAGTCACTGATGGAAAAAGTGAGTCAGCTGGTTTCCTTGGTAACAGCATCAAGCTGAATGAGCTCAGTGTGTGTGGAGATGAAGATAAAGATGAAGATGATGAAGGTGTGGGTGTGTCCTCACGTTGCAGACAGTGAAGGGTCCAAACGCGGCAGACTGAGCAGCTGCAGCCCAGTAACACTCACACTTCCTCTGCAGAGGACAGAAAACCGCCACAGGTCACGTTAACACGTTCATGTGCAGCGTGAAAGGTAAACGCACGACTTCCTGCTGCATCACATGTCAGAAGGTTAAAGAACGACTCACAACACACTAAAGAAGATTCTTACAAACTGTTCCCAGTAATGACCCCTGATGTGTCTCACCTGCTCAGTCTCCTCGTGTTCTGCCCCTGCTCTCTGTTCACAACCTGTTTAGATTGTTCTACCTTAGTTTGGACTCTGACTGCCTCTCTCCGCTGCTCGCATCACTTTGCTAAGCCCCGCCCGCCAAACCCACAAGGTGGGTTCATGCTTTTATTTCCTCTGCTGTAGATTAAAGTCTGTTGTTTGAATAAGAAGGAGCGCCAGAGTTTCCTGCTGAACCTTCAATGGAACATTTGATCTTTTCTGTTTCTAATAAAAATAAAGAAACTGGTGAGAAGATGTTCTCAGTCAATACGAACCTCGCTTGGTTCGGTGAAAAGAATTGTGTTTTTATTTTTATCTCTTTACCTTTCCCATCTCTATTTCTCTGCAGGCCATGACTATCACCTGGAACACACAAACACATTAGTCAGAGCCTCCCGATCGCATCTGAAACTTTAGGCTCATTAAATTAAATTAACTAAAGTCTTTCAAACTAAGCTGCAGAGTTTCAGGTGGCACAGACTAATTCCCGGACATGAGTCCTTCATGGTGTGTGTTGGACCTTGATGTCGTGCTGCCAGATCATCCTCCAGAAGTCGGTGAGCGTGGAGGGGACGGGGCCCTGAGAGGCGATGTACCTGCAGTCTGCTGAGGCCCCCTGCAGGTCAAACACCATCATTACAAACAAAGGATCAGTTCCACATCTGACCAGTGCCTTTGTGCTGTTTCCACCACATTTACGTTTTACAGGGCGGGACGACGTCTGTGTTCTGTTCTGTCTAACACTATTTTCTTTTTTTTACCTTTGACACCGGGGAGTTTAATTCATAGCAACACATCACATTTTCTAATCTCTTCCTTTGTTTTGCGAAAAGTAAGTGAAGCTGTCAGATAGAAGTGTTCACCTTGATGAAGCTGGCGTTGATGTAGTCAGAGTCAGAGTCTGAGGTCCGGAGAGACAGCACCACCCGAGACTGGTCGTCTGCACACACACAAACAGCATCAGTATCAGCATCACCCGGTTCACAACTTTTCACGTCCGTCTCACACTGCGTTCAGACCGCAGGACGCAGCGACTCAGATCCGGTTTGTTTCTAACAGGTCACATGATCGGCTCCAGTTCTGATTCGAGCCACTTCCATGTCAGAACTTCATAACATCGTCGTATTATTGTGTCTTAATCTCAGATGTTGAGCGAGTATTTCACTGTCGTTGCAGACACATCACACACAGCGTCGCTATTAGCTTCAGAGCTAAAACACGGCCAGAGGTGCATCACAGTCAGCAGAGTCAGGGTTCAGTCGGGGACACGTAGAGAGCTGCACAGGCTCAATTAAAGAAGCTCCGCTCACACTCCAAATGGCCGAGTTTAGATTTTGATCCTTTTATACGAGTATCGATCCAAGAACAGGAAACGCTGGTCTCACACTTATCTGCACATCATCACCGCGGACAGTTCAAACTTTAATCTCAGCTGTCAATCAAAGAACCAGATCTGGAGGCTGAGGCCTGCAGACTGAACCGGAAACAACAGATCTGTAATTATACCTGCTGTTCAGTACAGTCTCCAGGTAATTTTCTAATACTTTCTACTTCTGCTCTGTACATCTCAGTTACTTCTACATCTATGTGACAGCTTCAGATACTGTAGAGAAAAACTTTTTATCTGAAGATACAGAAGCTTCATCACATCAAGCAGGTTTGTTCTCTACTCGGCTTGGAAAGTCTGGACGAAAGGAAGGAAGGAAGGAAGGAAGGAAGGAAGGAAGGAAGGAAGGCCAGGGAGAGAGAAGCAAGGAAGGAAGGAAGGAAGGAAGGAAGGAAGGAAGGAAGGAAGGAAGGAAGGAGGGAAGGCCAGGGAGAGAGAAGGAGGGAAGGAAGGAAGGAAGGAAGGAGGGAAGGCCAGGGAAAGAGAAGCAAGGAAGGAAGGCCAGGGAGAGAGAAGCAAGGAAGGAAGGAGGGAAGGCCAGGGAAAGGCAAGGAAGGAAGGAAGGAAGGAGGGAAGGCCAGGGAAAGAGAAGCAAGGAAGGAAGGAAGGAAGGAAGGCAGGCCAGGGAGAGAGAAGCAAGGAAGGAAGGAAGGAAGGAAGGAAGGAAGGAGGGAAGGCCAGGGAAAGAGAAGCAAGGAAGGAAGGAAGGAAGGAGGGAAGGCCAGGGAGAGAGAAGCAAGGAAGGAAGGAAGGAAGGAGGGAAGGCCAGGGAAAGGCAAGGAAGGAAGGAAGGAAGGAGGGAAGGCCAGGGAAAGAGAAGGAAGGAAGGAAGGCCAGGGAGAGAGAAGGAGGGAAGGAAGGAAGGAAGGAAATGAGGACACAGGGAAGCAGGTGAGTTCCTACATGGCAAGATGTCTTTGTATCTGTTCTTCTTGAGGTTTTCCTTCAGAGCTCCGGCCTCAGACGTCAAACTGGGGTCTTTTTTTATCACCAAGGTCTGTGAACGCACCACCTGTCACACACACACACACACACACACACACAGACACACAGCGTTACAGCGTGCAACAGAAGCTTCTAACATAAAGCCTACGACACGATGAAAACACTGTGTGGACGTTTAAAAGGAAGAAAGCGTCCATGAAGACGTTCGTCGTCATGATTCCAGTCATTACAAACTAACGTGTGCTGAGTGATGTAAAACTGCAGAGATGTCTGTGAAGTTTCTAACACGTGATGATCATTAAAAGCTTCGGTTTTCCTGATTATCAGTCTTTAAATGCACCATGACGTCCAGGGACACTGTGATGCTTTCAAAGACCTCACATGCTTCAGCTGCCTTGTGACCCGAGGCATCAGAACCTGAGCAAGACCTGAACCAGAAGGACCAGAAACCAGGTTACCATGGATACGTCAACCCTGTGGCATCATGGGTAAAATGTCTGTACAGATAAGTTCTGTAGTTCAGAAGTCATGAAACTCACACAGTGAGAAAACCCAGCCCTGCTTCAGCAGTTATCTGCCATGTGAGCTTCTGATTGGCTCTCTATACGGCGGCATCTCCCTGTTGGTGCATTCAGGGACAGTCAGACATCTTATGTTTCCGCATTCCATTTGGTGCCTTTTGAGGGGGGTGTGAGGGGCCTCAGGGCCTCCACTGTTTTTTAGTTTTTCAGTTCAGTCTCTCACAGTCTCAGTCTACAGCGTAGTTATGAAACTACTAGCTTACAAATAAAACATTGCAAAACAAACATAAACTTTTCACTCCAGGATTTTAAAGGGCCCCTCCCCCCATTGGGTCCCTGGGTTACCAGAACCTTTCCATCAAATCTCACAGGTCCAGTCCCATTTTGTTTAAAAAGCCAATAGCTCAATAATGGTGCGTTCCATTTAGCTCGGAAATTGGAGTTGGCGCTGGGAACTCAGCCCTGTTAAAACGTAGTGTTTAATTGGGCAGAGACTGGGGCGCCTTGAACTCCCTGCTGTGCACTTCACTGCCTTTTTAACACGCAGGTGTTTACATGCACGTCACAGCTGACTGGGTGTCACCTCTGAGAAAAGCTACCTCAGACCCCCCTTTAGAGGAAACGTGTCGTCAACCCGGAAACATTTTGACACTGAACGTGCAACAGATTTAAGTAGGAAAACCAAGATGGAAACCCCTTCAACAACGGCGCAGCAACGTTTCCGCAAAGACAAGGTGGACGGGAAGTGTGCATGACTGAAGTGTGATAAACAGGATATCACGTCAGCTTTCACTCTGTCGACGCTCGGAGCAGCCATCTTGAATTTCGAGGTCGGGATCGGTGAGGTGATGAGGGCGTCACCCGATGGGCGGTCCAACCTCCGCCTCGATGAGCTGAGCTTCCTGTGCGGCTGATCCAGGGGATCATTTAGATTCACGGCTACAGCACGCATTCAGAGGTGAGTCATCTCAGGAACAAGAAGGAAGCAGCTCCGGCCCGGCAGTGCAGAACCGACCCGAGAGGGACCGAATGAGGAAGCAGGACTCGGGCTCAGTGCTCCCTGTTTGTAAGCGTCCTGCTCTGAAACCGAGTCCCTGCTGTCTTCTTCTGTGAAACAGGAAATGAAAAGGAGGACAACCTGTGGCCACAGACGGTCACATGATCAGAAAGAACACTGTTCAGGACATTTAAATTAGGAGGCATCAGTTTGAGACGTTACCTGCGGCGCTCAGCCTGAGGGAAGGTTACTGAGCATGCTCAAACAGAGCAGGACACTTGTGTCTGTCCAGCCCGCGGTGCTGACTGATCAATGTTTCTTAGCCGAGGTACACACAGATATTTAACTGACGAACAAAGAAGATGACAAACAGATTCTCATGCAGAAATGGGAAATATTTCAACGAGGACAGAACAAGACGGTGATGGACGAGCAGACAGAAGCTGCCGTCAGCTGTCCCGTCAGACTGGGCTGAGGGCAGAGATGCCCACTCTCAGAGAGGTCGTTTCCATAGCGTTCTGCTCGCGGTGTCGGTCTGAAGACAGATTCAGGGGTTCTTTCTGCAGAGATCCTGGACAGAAACTTTTCCGGCTGTTCTTCTTTTACATTTATGCAAACCAGAGTGCACACAGCACAGTATACTCTCTGTGAGCAGTACTACTGCCAGAGTGTAAAAATACTGCACTTCTGCTTTCCAAAGCTTCCTTCAGAACGAGCAGTTACTGCTGCAGCTCAACCTGTTCTTGATCATGTTGTCTCAGTAATCTGTCACTAAATGAGCAGTAAAAAGTACGATACATGGAGTACAAGTGTAAAGTAGCATAACATGGAAATACTCAAGTAAAGTGCAAGAACTTCAGAATTGTACTTTAGTGCAGTACTTGAGTAAATTTACTTTCCACCGCTGCAAACGTTTGAATGAAAATTATGAATTCAGTCAAATGATGTTGAGCGCCGGCCTCTGACCTCTGCAGTCACAGAGTTACTGTTCAGCTGGGCCTCCCTGGTATTCGGGGGCCCACTGCCGCTACAGGAGCCAGGGTTTGGGTACCTGATCGGATCTCAGGGGCATGCTGGGAATCACCAGAGTCATTTTTTAAAATGGATTCCAAGTAGCAGAGCAACAGAACTGCTCTGAGCCTCCTTCAGTCCTGAGACGTCTCCGTGTGGACACAGCGTTCAATAACCCTGACAGGACGAGGACACGAAGAATGGTCCACACAGACCTAACCCTGAGACACGTCTCGGTGTGGGGGAGAAAAGCAGAGACCGTGCAGAGCGAAAGTTTCTCAGCGCTGATATTTCAGACGCAGTGCGGCTGGTTTTGGGTGAGAGGACGTGAGACGTGAGACGCTCCCCACAGAAGGAAGCTTTTCTAGGTGAGGCTGCGTTCAGAGCAGAGTTTCATCTTCTGACCGCGGAGGAGTTCACAGCATCTGACAGCAACCAATTATAAATCAGATTTATTTTTAGTCTGATGGCCACGAGGCCGCGCTGCCTCTCTGAGATCAGACCTGTGTTTATCTACAATCTCGCCAAAGATAAGTAATAATAAATACAGACTTCTGTCACAAGGTGGAAGTCAACATTCTGAATTTAGGTTTGTGTGCAGACAGCAAACTTTAAAACTGCAGGTTACTCTGTGGACGTCACGTCCTCGCCAACACCCGGCTGAGAGAGAGTCCACGCAGACGCCGACACTCAGCAGAACCGGGCTCAGCAGGACCCCGAGAGTTCCTTCCCCGGGTCCTGCTTCAGAATCAGGAGTCTACAGACTGAGTTCAGCTTCGCACGAAGCAGCCTGACGTCACTCAGGTTATCAGACGATCTGCTGCAGCTCGTTTAAACAAAGACTTTACAGATCAGACCTGGTTTTTCCAGGAAAGGAAGAGACCGTGTGCAGCAGGAAACAGAGAGGAGTTAATCATCCACAAACAGGTGAAGAGAACACAGAGGAGCGTGTGTTCAGAAACCATCAGCTGACCTCAAACATGTTTTCTCACGCCACTTTCTGTTAAATACACATCAGACCAACATCTCTGTGCTCAGGACTCGCTGCCAGCAGACACAACAACCGCAACCTAGACTCAGGTCTAAGCCTAAATTTAAGCCTGCCCGCTGTGAAGCGTCCTGCAGCTCTAAAGAAGGACTCACGCCGTACTCCTGGTCCAGAGTCCCAAGGTCCACAGTCCTCAGGGAGGACAGCAGGGAGGGCAGCAGCTCCATGTCACATCCAGTCACATCCAGTCACATCCAGCAGCCGAGGCGACTGAGTCTGAGCTGCAGGCTGAAAGTGAAACACACCTCTCTCTCTCTCTCTTAGTTCTCTCTCTCACTTCTGCCTCGGCCCTTAACCCTGTTAGTTAATCATTCACCACCAGCTGACCAGCCCCTCTGGTGCACCAGAGACCAGCAGCAGGAAACGTGACGAAACTCTGAGTGAAATAACAGAACGTTAAAGCTGATTACACCACTAACGTGCCGACGCTCTGTTCCTGTGTGTCTGCAGGCAGCATGGGGACATTCAGCCAGACACTGTTTGGTTTGTCACCTGTTCACACTCTCTTGTAAATGTGGCTCATATCAGACACTGTGTGTGAACTGGCCACGCCCTGAAAAGGAATGTCACAGCGTGCCAGCCCCCTTTAGCTGGTGTGGAAGTTTAAGGTGATTTATTGATTCAAAAGCCAACAGACAGCTGGTTAAGTATCAGTTCCAGGTTGGGCTGTCAAAGACATTCGGGTGATTACTCAACGATGTGGCGGGGAGTGGACGCTGAGCCGAGTGATTAGAAATGAGCAGCAGGTGAGTCAGATGTTCAACCCCGGCAGGCGGAGGAACGCCCCTCTGACCTCTGCCGCACAGAAACAGCCACAAACACCCAGCAGTCATTCAAACAAAGAAACCGAACCAAAGTGCTTCCACACACAGCGTCGGGGGCCGCAGGCGGCCAGAGCAGGTCCTACGTCCTCGTGTGAGGCCAAGGGTTGTTGGACTCAACGAGCACAAACATGATGTCTTTAGATCTCGCTGGGCCAAGATAAGAAGAGCAGGTGTACTGAATAACACAAACAGGGTTGCGTATCATTTAGGCCCCGCCCACACTGCCGCGCTTTGGTTTAAAACAGAGAAGTTTGGAAACGCTGCCGACCCCGTTTTGCGTTTTAGACGCAGACGCTCACGTTCGGCTCTCTGATTGGCTCTTATCATTCATGCAAAGCAGAAACACAATGCTGCTGACAGAGTTTTTGAGTTTTATTATAATATTCTGTACCGTGTAAATAAAACTTCTACACTTGTTCTCTGCATGTCTTCGTATTTACTTTGCGACGACTCGCAGCTTATTTCCAGAATCAGAAATACTTTATTGATCCCCAAGAGGAAATTCTGTGTCACATTGCACAAAGGGCAAAAGGAATATAAATATATAAAGAGTAAAAATATACAATGTGTGGATATGTACAATATTTACATAGTTACAGGAATTATTATGGTGAACATGGTTTCCCGGCGCCATGGCCGCTTTTAACTCCCGCGTTCCATTCAGTAACAGTCCCAGCTCGTTATTGGTCCATGCAAAATAAAATCTGGTTCTTCATCTGCATTTCTTTATTCTTTCACCAAATCTTCTGTAACTACGAGATCAGCTCTGATACGCAGCTAACACGCTGCTGAGGACGGAGATCGTTTCCGTTTAAAACTCTGTCTTTAAACTGGTGCAGATGGAGCCTTGGCTGATTCTCTGAAACCCTTAAACGGAACAGAGCGGCCTTTGGTGTGATTAGTTCCTCCTCTCGTTCTCGTCTGTCTGTGTTCACAAGGTTTGATCCCATTCTTAAAATCTGTGCATCATGTGGTGTCAGAATAATCAGAATATTCACGTGACACGAGACTCGGAAAGTCTGAGAAAAGTTTATGACACAAGTTGTTGATGCCATGCAGGCAGAAACAGTGCAGACAACATGGCTGATGGTTAGAAACCCTGATTACTGGTGCGAAATCACTTACTGCATTTACATTTATGTTTGCTGCCCAGGAAAGTAATATTTTAGAGGTTAACGTGACGTGATATGTTGCATCGTGGCCCCATTAAGCCATTTCAAACCTCCACAGCCTCTCACACTGAAGCACTGACCAGGTGATAACAGCTGAGTTTGAGGATTCAGGACTCTGGGTTCGGGGTTCATGTTTTATTTTCTTCACAGCCGACTGTCTGATCTGAAAGTATTCCAGGTTCCTGCAGAGTAAAATAATTGTCTGAAACAGCGTCGGAGTGAGAGCTCTTCCCGTCTCCCGCAGTTTCTCTCTGGTTCTCTGAAACGGCGTCGGAGTGAGAGCTCTTCCCGTCTCCTCCTCTGCGGCTGCTCTCTGTCGTCTCCTCCGCTAGCTTAGCCTGCTAGCAGCCCAGGTAACCATGTCGCAGGCTCTGTCAGAGGAGGAGTTTCATCGGATGCAGGTAAGAACAAAACGCGGCAGCTGTATTTTCAGGTCGGTGGGCTCGCGGCAGGTAGCTGTTATGTCTGTGAGTGACACCTGTCAAACAGCAGCCAGGTGCGGCATCACTGTCAGGGACGTTAGCTCGCTGATGCTAACGTTAGCCGTGAGTTAGCGGTGTGTAGCGGCAGAGGGGGGACGTTAGGAACCGAACACCGCCTGGATGAGCTTCTGGTTCTCGGTCTGAATGATCACGAGCTCCTTTCGCTGACAGTCCACTTCAGGATGCTAGCTCTGTCAGCTAACTTAGCTTTGTAGCTTTCCAGCTGCCAACCCTTATTTTCGTCTGTCAGTTAGCTAACATGTTAGCATCCACGGGACCGGGCAGAGTCACGGGGTCTGAGTGAGGCGCACGCACGCACGCGCACGCACCCAGCGGGGTGTTGGCTTTAATTACTCTGATGAATAAGATGGCTGTTAGCCTGTTAGCATGCTAGCTGCAGACAGCAGTGTTACCCAGAGTCCTTCACTCCGCTTCCAGCCTGTTTCTGAACGTGTTTATATGAAGTCCTGCAGCCTCATGTTGACCTGGAGCTCCAGCTGCCCCCGGAACACCTGGAGTTTAACAGCTTCCACCTTAAAACACTTTTGTTCCATTTCAGCCTGTAAAATATGAAGGAGTCAGAAACAGCAGAGCTTTCACTCATGTTTACATCCCTTTAATCTGTGTGCCTGGGCGGCAACATGCTGCTGCTGTGTTTTGCTGCTGGGATTTAAATCTTGTTGCTCTGTGGAAAATATCTGCATTAATAATAAAGTAGTTTCTATGATGAGGGCTTTATTGTCGTCATACATTCATGCGAATAAAGCTAATTTGAATTGAGAGAGAGACTTTAATTGATCAAGGATTAAACATGAAGTGTGTGTGTGTCTGTGTGTGTGTGTGTGTGTGTGTGTGTGTGTGTGTGTGTCTCTGTGTGTGTGTGTGTGTGTGTGTGTGTGTCTGTGTGTGTGTCTCTGTCTCTCTGTATCACTGTGTGTGTGTCTCTCTGTATCACTGTGTGTGTGTGTCTCTCTGTGTCACTGTGTGTGTGTGTCTCTCTGTGTCACTGTGTGTGTCACTGTGTGTGTCTCTGTGTGTGTCTCTGTGTCTCTCTGTGTCACTGTGTCTCTCTGTGTCACTGTGTGTGTCTCTGTGTCACTATGTCTCTCTGTGTCACTGTGTGTGTCTCTCTGTGTCTCTCTGTGTCACTGTGTGTGTGTCACTGTGTCTCTCTGTGTCACTGTGTCTCTCTGTGTCACTGTGTCTCTCTGTGTCACTGTGTGTGTCACTGTGTCTCTCTGTGTCACTGTGTGTGTCTCTCTGTGTCTCTCTGTGTCACTGTGTGTGTCTCTGTGTCTCTCTGTGTCACTGTGTGTGTGTCACTGTGTGTGTCACTGTGTCTCTCTGTGTCTCTCTGTGTCACTGTGTGTGTCTCTGTGTCTCTCTGTGTCACTGTGTGTGTCACTGTGTGTGTCACTGTGTCTCTCTGTGTCTCTGTGTGTGTCTCTCTGTGTCTCTCTGTGTCACTGTGTGTGTCTCTCTGTGTCTCTCTGTGTCACTGTGTGTGTCTCTCTGTGTCTCTCTGTGTCACTGTGTGTGTCTCTGTGTCTCTCTGTGTCACTGTGTGTGTGTCACTGTGTGTGTCACTGTGTCTCTCTGTGTCTCTGTGTCTCTCTGTGTCACTGTGTGTGTCTCTGTGTCTCTCTGTGTCACTGTGTGTGTGTCACTGTGTGTGTCACTGTGTCTCTCTGTGTCACTGTGTGTGTCTCTCTGTGTCTCTCTGTGTCACTGTGTGTGTCTCTGTGTCTCTCTGTGTCACTGTGTCTCTCTGTGTCACTGTGTGTGTCACTGTGTCTCTCTGTGTCACTGTGTGTGTCTCTCTGTGTCTCTCTGTGTCACTGTGTGTGTCTCTGTGTCTCTCTGTGTCACTGTGTGTGTGTCACTGTGTGTGTCACTGTGTCTCTCTGTGTCTCTGTGTCTCTGTGTCTCTCTGTGTCACTGTGTGTGTCTCTGTGTCTCTCTGTGTCACTGTGTGTGTCACTGTGTGTGTCACTGTGTCTCTCTGTGTCACTGTGTGTGTCTCTCTGTGTCTCTGTGTGTGTCTCTCTGTGTCACTGTGTGTGTCTCTCTGTGTCTCTCTGTGTCACTGTGTGTGTCTCTGTGTCTCTCTGTGTCACTGTGTGTGTGTCACTGTGTGTGTCACTGTGTCTCTCTGTGTCTCTGTGTCTCTCTGTGTCACTGTGTGTGTCTCTGTGTCTCTCTGTGTCACTGTGTGTGTCTCTGTGTCTCTCTGTGTCACTGTGTGTGTGTCACTGTGTGTGTCTCTGTGTCTCTCTGTGTCACTGTGTGTGTGTCACTGTGTGTGTCACTGTGTCTCTCTGTGTCTCTGTGTCTCTCTGTGTCACTGTGTGTGTCTCTGTGTCTCTCTGTGTCACTGTGTGTGTCTCTGTGTCTCTCTGTGTCACTGTGTGTGTGTCACTGTGTGTGTCACTGTGTCTCTCTGTGTCACTGTGTGTGTGTCACTGTGTGTGTCACTGTGTCTCTCTGTGTCACTGTGTGTATCTCTCTGTGTCTCTCTGTGTCACTGTGTGTGTCTCTCTGTGTCCCTGTGTGTGTCTCTCTGTGTCTCTCTGTGTCACTGTGTGTGTGTCACTGTGTGTGTCTCTGTGTCTCTCTGTGTTACTGTGTGTGTGTCACTGTGTGTGTCTCTGTGTCACTGTGTGTGTGTCACTGTGTGTGTCTCTGTGTCTCTCTGTGTCACTGTGTGTGTGTCACTGTGTGTGTCTCTCTGTGTCTCTCTGTGTCACTGTGTGTGTGTCTCTGTGTGTGTGTGCAGGCTCAGCTGCTGGAGCTGCGGACTCAGAACTACCAGCTGTCTGACGACCTGAGGAAAAACTCTGCAGGTGAGCCTCCCTGAGTTTACTGATGATGATGCTGCTGTTTGTGGTAAAGGTGCTGTATTTGTCGCCTCTTCATCGCTACGCGTTTCCTCTTGACCACCAACACACAGAGTTAAACAGGAAGTGAACGGGCTCCTTTACCTGTAACAGGTGTTCTCTGTGGAGAACCTGAGACTCAGCAGCTTACAGAGCAGCTTCCTGGCGAGTCCACCTGCGGAGCAACAGGTGGACTCGCAGGAAGCTGCTGGTTATATCAGCCTGTCTCAGTTTCCTTTACCACCTGAGCTCAGTGCTTGTTAATAAAGTTTTCAGCGGAGGGTCCGCTTGGAACGCTGGCTGTGTGATGGAGAGTTGCACCCTGATGACATCACTGTGACATCATCAGGGTTAGACCTGATGCCGCGTTCCACACGGGTCGGAAGTGGGAAATTTCCAAGTTGAAATATCCGACTTCCGACCTCAAAGCGTTCCAGATGCATGATGGTGCGTGATGCCAAATGTAAACAACAAACATGGCTGACGGTGCCTAACTTATGTTTCCTTGGCCAGTTTCTGCACAGTTGAACCCTCAGCAGGTGGTGAGGTTCTGTCCTGCTGTTGATGAAAAGCCGTCTTATTTAGAGGTTCTACCAGAGCAGGTTTCCATGGTCATATTTTTGTCATACTGCACATTGCTGCAGCTCCTCTTTCCACCCTGTGTTGAAGGCTTCGTTTTAGCTATGGAGTGATACATCTTGTCTCTAAATGACTAGCCAACCCAATGTTTCCCCTGGGATGGAGTTGTAGCAAAATTTTAGTCTGAATATAAAACCCCAACAGTGCTCTTGTGTCCATGAGCATGCGCTGCACCTTAGAATAGTTTCAAACTGCAGTGTTTTCCCAGTTTAATGTCAGCTTTAGCTGAATGTTTTGGTGTGGGGGGTCCTCCCCCAAGAACATTTTACGTTTTGCAATGACAAATATGTAATTTCACATCACATTGGGCCGTTATTTTCACTATATCTCTGAACAAATATTTGGAAAAGCTGGAGCAGATAAAAAATAGCCAACAGCCAAAGATCAGTCTGCTGGAGGTGTGAGGTGAGAGGTGTGAGGCCAGGGGAGATTAAAACCCAAAGGCCTCAGTGAAGAGGTGTGTTTTAAGATGGGTTTTAAAGGTTATTATAGAGGAGGCAAAGCGGATGGCAAGAGGAAGCTTGTTCCAGAGTGATGGTGCACCGACACAGAAAGCTCTGTCACCAAATGTCCGGAGCCTGGAATTAGGGACAGCGAGCAGGTCCTTGTCAGAGGACGCAGAGATGTTCTTAAGGTGTTAAAGGCAGTTTTAGTTGTTGGATGGAGCTGCAGGCTACGTCAGTTTAGTCTCAGTTTGTACCTGATGTTCTCAACACTGGACAAGTAGGCAGTAATAAAATCCAGCTTCCAGTTCCTTTCTATAAACTGAGATAATGTTCAGTCACAGAGCAGCTCTGTAGCTGTTCGCTAACTTAGCGCTAACAGGCTTCACTTTCCCAGCAGCTGGGAAACAACAGACTTTTCTTGGTCTTGCGAAGCCGACACGCTGTAACAGACACGTACATTTACTGCCAGAATATTTTCCTCCGCTCGCGGTCACCGTCACTTTCTGCCGCTCGGACAATCAAACGCTCGCTGCTCACCTCCTGATTCAGAGTGACGTGCTCCCACAAACAACTTTCGGTTTATGGCTTGGCGGTGGCGGCGAAGTGCCATGCTTCGCCATGACACAGGAAGTTGTTGTAACTTTACTGTACATGCTCAGATCTGTAAGAAATTTTACACATTTAATAAAAGTCCTGCTCTGAACACATCTACATGCCAACATTCACCCACAGTCATAGCGCCACCTGCTGGCAACAGGAAGTGACCTTCAACGAAGCAGCCCCCGCCGCACGTTTCACCTACATGTATAAATTTCTGTGGCACATGTATCATGTCCAGACGTACCAAAAAGCCTCTTGGAGCGATGCCCTAAACCCAACAGGAAGTCGGCCATTTTGAATTTTACGGTCATTTTTGGATGATTTACACACTCCGTACTTTAACGAACTTATTTAGTCCGATCGACTTGAGTTTTCATCAATGGGCGTGTCCATGGCGTGGTGTCCAAAATCGATGATTTGCTGTGAAACAGGAAGTTGTTATAACTTCAGTGTGCATGCTCAGATCCGCACCAAACTTTACATGTAGGATGAGTCCCACCCTGAACACATGCATATGCCAACATACACACAATGTCATAGCGCCACCTGCTGGCAACAGGAAGTGTGAAGTTTTGTTATGTACTACACCCAACATATTTGCCTCACCTTCTTGAAAACAGTCTCAGAAGAGCCTTAAGACATTGATGATGCTATGTTGTGAATCTTGTGAGTTTTCGGATAACAGCGTGTGTTTTGCAACTCACAGGAGTTCATGAGGAATAACGGGAAGGATTCACGAAACACCGAGGTTTCTGTTCCTCAGGAGAAATAATAAGCTGTCAACACTTCTAACGTTGTTGTTGTTTGTTTCAGAGCTGAATGCCGTCCGTCAGAAGAATGTGGTTCTGGAAAGAGATTTTGTCAAAGCGCAGAAGGTAACAAACGCCGGATTATTAAACACGATTCATGTTTTCTGTCAGGATGTTTTATATTCTAATAATGTTAAATCACGTCATGACGTTACACCTCAGATTATCAGTCAGATTATGTTCATCACTGTTGGGTTTTTTTCTCCTCAGGCTTTGAATAAGAGCAAGAAGGCCCAGGTGAGTTCTCCTTTTGTGGTTTTTATGGTTACCACAGGTTTACCCTGACCCTCAGCGCCCTCTGCTGGTCACCACCTGCAGAGTTTAAAGGTGCAGTGCGAGGGATTTAAAATGAAGTAAGATGATGAGGAGTCGATCGTGTCACAGTTTGCTGCGTTACAGAAGCTCTCTGAGCTTTTATAGTCGAATAAATCTTAAAGACATAATAATAATAATGATAAAGTCTGAAGGAGTCAGAAAGGAAGTTTTCCTTCTCAAACAGAGAAATACAGACAGCTTCTGTATTCCAGTTTCTAAACCAACACACATCCAGACTCAGCAGAAACTGAATGAAACCCACTGCTTCAACAGCTCTGTGTGCACAAAATGAACCTTTAATTCATGAGTCGCTCTGACGGCCGTCCTCTCTCCTCTCCTGTCCCGGCCTGAACCCACCGAGTCTGTCCTGGTCGGAGCCCCTTGTTCTTCTGAGTCTTTGGTGGAGAGTGTTCTTTTTTGTCCACATAGACTGCTGCAGTTAAAGACAGTATTCTTTTTTGTCCACATAGACTGCTGCAGTTAAAGACAGTAAAGATGTCTGTGTGTTTCTGACCTGGGTGCAGGAGGTGGAGGCGTTGCTGAGTGAGAATGAGATGCTTCAGGGGAAACTCCACAGCCAGGAGGAGGACTTCAGACTGCAGAACAGCACGCTGATGACCGAGCTCTCCAAGGTAACGCACAGAGCATGTGTCTGCTCAGCAAGCTAAGGATAGCAGCACGTTAGCAGCACTTTAGCAGAATGTTAGCAGCAAGTTAGCAGCACGTTAGCAGCAATTTAGCAGCACATTAGCAGCATGTTAGCAGCGCGTGAGCAGCACGTTAGCAGCACGTTAGCAGAATGTTAGCAGCAGTTTAGCAGCAGTTTAGCGGCACATTAGCAGCACATTAGCAGCAATTTAGCAGAATGTTAGCAGCAAGTTAGCAGCACGTTAGCAGCAGTTTACCAGAATGTTAGCAGCAATTTAGCAGCAGTTTAGCGGCACATTAGCAGCACATTAGCAGCAATTTAGCAGCACATTAGCAGCATGTTAGCAGCGCGTGAGCAGCACGTTAGCAGCACGTTAGCAGCACGTTAGCAGAATGTTAGCAGCAGTTTAGTAGCAGTTTAGCGGCACATTAGCAGCACATTAGCAGCAGTTTAGCAGCACATTAGCAGCATGTTAGCAGCATGTTAGCAGCGCGTGAGCAGCAGTTTAGCAGCACGTTAGCAGCACGTTTGCAGCATGTTAGCAGCACTTTAGCAGCACGAAGAACAACATGATGTAAAGTTCTGATTGGCCTTTCACGCTTTTTCTAGCTGTGTACGCAGATCGAGCAGCTGGAACAGGAGAACCAGGGCCTGAAGGAAGGAGGAGGGACCTCTGCATCCAGGCCCGCCTCCAGGCCCGCCTCCAGCCCTGTAGATGGAGAACTGCTCCGCCTCCAGGCTGAAAACTCAACCCTTCAGAAGAAAATGAAAGGTGTGTTAATCTGGACGTGCTCAGTTCGATCTGAGCCGGTTTCTGAGCCGCACCACTCGTTTAGAGGCAGACAGGACCTGAAACTGTGACAGGTGGAGCAGTCCAGGTGTGGGTCACAGAGGATCCTCCTGCCGGTGGAGCAGTCCAGGTGTGGGTCACAAAGGAAGCTCCTGCAGGTGGAGCAGTCCAGGTGTGGGTCACAGAGGAGCCTCCTGCAGGTGGAGCAGTCCAGGTGTGGGTCACAAAGGAAGCTTCTGCAGGTGGAGCAGTCCAGGTGTGGGTCACAGAGGAGCCTCCTGCAGGTGGAGCAGTCCAGGTGTGGGTCACAAAGGAAGCTCCTGCAGGTAGAGCAGTCAAGGTGTGGGTCACAGAGGAGCCTCCTGCAGGTGGAGCAGTCCAGGTGTGGGTCACGAGGAGGCTCCTGCAGGTGGAGCAGTCCAGGTGTGGGTCACGAGGAGGCTCCTGCAGGTGGTGCTCCTGCAGGTGGAGCAGTCCAGGTGTGAGTCATAGAGGAAGCTCCTGCAGTTGGAGCAGTCCAGGTGTGGGTCACAGAGGAAGCTCCTGCAGGTGGAGCAGTCCAGGTGTGGGTCACAAAGGAAGCTCCTGCAGGTGGAGCAGTCCAGGTGTGGGTCACAGAGGAGGCTCCTGCAGGTGGAGCAGTCCAGGTGTGGGTCACAAAGGAAGCTCCTGCAGGTGGAGCAGTCCAGGTGTGGGTCACAGAGGAGCCTCCTGCCGGTGGAGCAGTCCAGGTGTGAGTCACAGAGGAAGCTCCTGCAGGTGGAGCAGTCCAGGTGTGGGTCATAGAGGAAGCTCCTGCAGGTGGAGCAGTCCAGGTGTGAGTCACAGAGGAAGCTCCTGCAGGTGGTGCTCCTGCAGGTGGAGCAGTCCAGGTGTGGGTCATAGAGGAAGCTCCTGCCGGTGGAGCAGTCCAGGTGTGAGTCACAGAGGAAGCTCCTGCAGGTGGAGCAGTCCAGGTGTGGGTCATAGAGGAAGCTCCTGCAGGTGGAGCAGTCCAGGTGTGGGTCACGAGGAGGCTCCTGCAGGTGGTGCTCCTGCAGGTGGAGCAGTCCAGGTGTGGGTCATAGAGGAAGCTTCTGCAGGTGGAGCAGTCCAGGTGTGGGTCACAGAGGAAGCTCCTGCAGGTGGAGCAGTCCAGGTGTGGGTCATAGAGGAAGCTTCTGCAGGTGGAGCAGTCCAGGTGTGGGTCACAGAGGAAGCTTCTGCAGGTGGAGCAGTCCAGGTGTGGGTCACAGAGGAAGCTCCTGCAGATGGAGCAGTCCAGGTGTGGGTCATTGAGGAAGCTTCTGCAGGTGGAGCAGTCCAGGTGTGGGTCACAGAGGAAGCTTCTGCAGGTGGAGCAGTCCAGGTGTGGGTCATAGAGGAAGCTCCTGCAGGTGGTGCTCCTGCAGGTGGACAGTCGAGGTGTGAGTCACAGAGGAAGCTCCTGCAGGTGGAGCAGTCCAGGTGTGGGTCACAGAGGAAGCTCCTGCAGGTGGAGCAGTCTTGGTGTGAGTCATAGAGGAAGCTCCTGCAGGTGGAGCAGTCCAGGTGTGAGTCACAGAGGAAGCTCCTGCCGGTGGAGCAGTCCAGGTGTGAGTCACAGAGGAAGCTCCTGCAGGTGGAGCAGTCCAGGTGTGAGTCACAGAGGAAGCTCCTGCAGGTGGAGCAGTCCAGGTGTGAGTCATAGAGGAAGCTCCTGCAGGTGGAGCAGTCCAGGTGTGGGTCACAGAGGAAGCTCCTGCAGGTGGAGCAGTCCAGGTGTGAGTCATAGAGGAAGCTCCTGCAGGTGGTGCAGTCCAGGTGTGAGTCACAGAGGAAGCTCCTGCAGGTGGAGCAGTCCAGGTGTGGGTCACAGAGGATGCTCCTGCAGGTGGAGCAGTCCAGGTGTGAGTCACAGAGGAAGCTCCTGCAGGTGGAGCAGTCCAGGTGTGAGTCATAGAGGAAGCTCCTGCAGGTGGAGCAGTCCAGGTGTGAGTCATAGAGGAAGCTCCTGCAGGTGGAGCAGTCCAGGTGTGAGTCATAGAGGAAGCTCCTGCAGGTGGAGCAGTCCAGGTGTGAGTCACAGAGGAAGCTCCTGCAGGTGGAGCTCCTGCAGGTGGAGCAGTCTTGGTGTGAGTCATAGAGGAATCTCCTGCAGGTGGAGCTCCTGCAGGTGGAGCAGTCCAGGTGTGAGTCATAGAGGAAGCTCCTGCAGGTGGAGCTCCTGCAGGTGGAGCAGTCTTGGTGTGAGTCATAGAGGAATCTCCTGCAGGTGGAGCTCCTGCAGGTGGAGCAGTCCAGGTGTGAGTCATAGAGGAAGCTCCTGCAGGTGGAGCTCCTGCAGGTGGAGCAGTCCAGGTGTGAGTCACAGAGGAAGCTCGTGCAGGTGGAGCAGTCCAGGTGTGAGTCACAGAGGAAGCTCCTGCCGGTGGAGCTCCTGCAGGTGGAGCAGTCCAGGTGTGAGTCATAGAGGAAGCTCCTGCAGGTGGAGCTCCTGCAGGTGGAGCAGTCCAGGTGTGAGTCAAAGGGGAAGCTCGTGCAGGTGGAGCAGTCCAGGTGTGAGTCATAGAGGAAGCTCCTGCAGGTGGAGCAGTCCAGGTGTGAGTCACAGAGGAAGCTCCTGCAGGTGGAGCAGTCCAGGTGTGAGTCACAGAGGAAGCTCCTGCAGGTGGAGCAGTCCAGGTGTGAGTCATAGAGGAAGCTCCTGCAGGTGGAGCTCCTGCAGGTGGAGCAGTCCAGGTGTGAGTCACAGAGGAAGCTCGTGCAGGTGGAGCAGTCCAGGTGTGAGTCACAGAGGAAGCTCCTGCCGGTGGAGCTCCTGCAGGTGGAGCAGTCCAGGTGTGAGTCACAGAGGAAGCTCCTGCAGGTGGAGCAGTCCAGGTGTGGGTCATAAATAATCTCAGGTGTGGTTCTCTTGTAGTCCTCCAGGAGCGCTACGACAAAGATGTCCAGAGACAGGCAGTCGCTCAGGGTAACCAGAGCGCCACCACAGAAACCGAAGAGTCAGCCGACGCCAACGGAGTTTCTGATGTCACAGGGAGGGGGGAGGAGCCAGCAGCAGAGGGAGCCAATGAGCGACTGGAACAGGTGATTACGGAGCGTGTAGCTGTGTTACAAATACTCTTTTTTCCATTTGTGCACCTGAGTGAAGGTGTGTCTGCTTCCTGTTTGCAGACGGAAGCCCAGCTGGGACACACAGAGAAACAGCTGCACGGTGAGTTCACTGTCCTCGTGTTTCTGTAATATCTTGTTAATAATAAACAGTCAGCGCCTGTCTGAGCAGTAAAGAACCAGCGAGCTGAGTTGAGTCTTAATAAAAGCGTCTCTGCAGACGTGAACTCACGCTACCTGGCAGGCATGAACTCCTTTACGCTGCTTCTGACCTGAAATTCTCAGACGGCCGTTATGTTTCTGCAGAAAGCTGTAACGTGTTCCAGCCCAGCTGTCCTCTGTCTTTTTCTGTTGCTGTTGGTATTAACGGTGAAGCTGCAGCCTGTGGAAGCTTAGAGCAGCTAGCTGGCCGGGGCAGACGCACACTACAGGCTGGCCGGGCGCAGAGCAGCTGATACACTTTAAAGAAGCTGGTGGAAGTTTAGGCTCTAAACCTGGTGTTTACTGGCAGAGCTGCAAAGCCCCAAACTCACCTGCACTCAGGTGTATAGTTTTCTAACTGCTGCCCGGACAGCACCGCTGCTACTGGGTGATGAAGTTAAAGCACAGAGAAGTGAACGCGTCCTGCAGGTCATTCCCACCGTTTAGCGTTGGTGAATGAAAGACTCACTCGGCCGTCTTTAGCCCGGGATGACGATGGTCAGAGTCTGATTCTGGAGGATCCACGTGTCAGCAGGACACGAACGCTCCTATTTGTTGTAACAAAGTTTGATGACAAAGTGACCTGAAAGCGATTTCTGTGATGTCAGTGAACGCTTCCCAGCTGCAGCTCGGCCAGTAAACGGTTTCGGGGCGGTGCAGGGCGGGGAGCTGGTGTAGTGTGTGTCTGGCCTAACGGACTGCCCCTGCTGTGTGCGGCGCCCCCTTTAGGCCTGTCAGAGAAGAGCGTAGAGAAGATTGTAGCTAAGCAGGCAGCGCTAGGCTGGTCGGCTGCTCTCTGTCCAATAACTCACTGCTTTGGACCAGAGCTGGAGATGGCACTGACCACGGAGCAGGAGGAGAAGAGGCTGCTGAGGGAGCAGGTCCAGCACCTGGAGGTACAGACCCACCTGACACCTGAGACACACTCGCACGCACACCTGAGACGCACGCACACCTGAGACACACGCACACCTGAGACACACTCGCACGCACACCTGAGACACACGCACACCTGAGACACACTCGCACGCACACCTGAGACACACTCGCACGCACACCTGAGACACGCTCGCACGCACACCTGAGACACGCTCGCACGCACACCTGAGACACGCTCGCACGCACACCTGAGACACGCTCGCACGCACACCTGAGACACACTCGAGACACACTCGCACGCACACCTGAGACACACTCGAGACACACTCGCGCGCACACCTGAGACACGCTCGCACGCACACTTGTGACGCACGCACACACACACACCTGAGACACGCACGCTCGCACGCACACCTGAGACACGCTCGCACGCACACCTGAGACATGCGCACACCTGAGAGAGACACCTGAGACACACACGCACACACACCTGAGACACACTCGCACGCACACCTGAGACACGCACGCTCGCACGCACACCTGAGACACACTCGCACGCATACCTGAGACGCACGCACACCTGAGACACACTCGCACGCACACCTGAGACCCACGCACACCTGAGACACACTCGCACGCACACCTGAGACACACTCGCACACCTGAGACACACTCGCACGCACACCTGAGACACACTCGCATGCACACCTGAGACACACGCACACCTGAGACACACTCGCACACCTGAGACACACTCGCACTCACACTTGAGACGCACTCACACTTGAGACACACTCACACTTGAGACGCACGCACACCTGAGACGCACTCGCCCGCACACCTGAGACGCACGCACACCTGAGACGCACGCGCACGCACACTTGAGACACGCTTGCACGCACACCTGAGACACGCTCGCACGCACACCTGAGACACGCTCGCACGCACACTTGAGACGCACGCACACTTGAGACGCACGCACACACACCTGAGACACGCACGCTCACACGCACACCTGAGACACGCTCGCACGCACACCTGAGACATGCGCACACCTGAGAGAGACACCTGAGACACACACGCACACACACCTGAGACACACTCGCACACACACCTGAGACACACTCGCACACACACCTGAGACACACTCGCACGCACACCTGAGACACGCACGCTCGCACGCACACCTGAGACACGCTCGCACGCACACCTGAGACATGCGCACACCTGAGAGAGACACCTGAGACACGCTCGCACGCACACCTGAGACATGCGCACACCTGAGAGAGACACCTGAGACACGCTCGCACGCACACCTGAGACACGCGCACACCTGAGAGAGACACCTGAGACACGCTCGCACGCACACCTGAGACATGCGCACACCTGAGAGAGACACCTGAGACACGCTCGCACGCACACCTGAGACATGCGCACACCTGAGAGAGACACCTGAGACACGCTCGCACGCACACCTGAGACACGCGCACACCTGAGAGAGACACCTGAGACACGCTCGCACGCACACCTGAGACACGCGCACACCTGAGAGAGACACCTGAGACACGCTCGCACGCACACCTGAGACATGCGCACACCTGAGAGAGACACCTGAGACACGCTCGCACGCACACCTGAGACATGCGCACACCTGAGAGAGACACCTGAGACACGCTCGCACGCACACCTGAGACACGCGCACACCTGAGAGAGACACCTGAGACACGCTCGCACGCACACCTGAGACACGCGCACACCTGAGAGAGCTTTTTTTATATATTTCATATATATATGTATAATTTTTTTTTCTTTTTTAAACACAAACACACACACGCTTTGATTACTTTATGCTTTGAGTACTTGTTTAATGAAATGTATGGGGTTGATTGTTCTTATGTTGTATGTATGATGCTTTGGCAATATTGTTGTTACACCTTCATGCCAATAAAGCTAATTTGAATGAGAGACACACACACACCTGAGGTGTGCTCATACAGCAACAAACTTGTTATTTATGTAACCAGGATCGATCCTGGCCGATAAGCGCAGCAGCAAGTCGTTCTATAAAAATTCTAAAAATACAATAAAACAATACAGAAATGATAAAAAGCAACTAACTGACACAGACAACTAAGAAACGGGGACGCAGTCCTCCTTCAGTCACTTAAAAAGATTTTACATAAAATCTGTTCTAGCATTCGGGATGGGGGGGGTACTGTCTCAGTCCTCCTAAACTGAGACAGTACCCCCCCCTGTTAATAATAAAGCAGCATGAATAAGAAGGCAGCAGACCCTGTACGGAACACCAGAAAGGAGCTGAAATAACTTTGCGTCTGGCTTCAAAAGAGAAACGAGTTTTCTTTCTAAAATAAAATCTCAGCTTCAGTTATTTAAGTTGTAGTTTGGCTCATCATCTCGTCTCCCTGCTGAGCAATAACGCGTGTGAGATTCAGAGGTCTAACTTTAGTTTGCTCTGAGAACGAGGTGCAGCTTCAGGTCTGTCTGAACGTTCTCCCACCGGAATCCTCTCTGTCCTGGCATTGAGGCAGTAGCTGATCACATGGTCACATGGGGGACCTGTTTCACTTCCTGTAGTGCAAATGCTGACTCAGCTGAACCAGAAAGGCCAGAAAATAAAGATGGCGGCAGATGAAACGTGGTGTGAAAGAGAGGAAACAAATTACTTCATGAAGCTGCGGCAGCTGCAGGTTCCACCTTCAGATTATTTTGTTACAGAAAGTTTCTCTGGATTATTCATTCCTTCATTTTTCTCCTCATCAGCGATTACTGATTATTAGGATTTTTAAGAAACCAAGCTGAGTTATATTTCCTGCATTCAGGTGAATCTTTCTGCTCCAGTTTAATGTGGAAATGTTTTCATTTCTGTAAAGAGAAACTGAAACCAGTCACAGCTGCTCTCAGATCAGCTTTTAGCCTTCCCTCCTCTTTGTGTCTGTTTGGTTGGTTTCCTGAAGCGAGGCGACTTCACTCTCGCTCGCCGTGTTTTAATCTCGCCAGATCTCGTCACAGCCCTACCGTTTATGGAAGCTAATATCTTGTGTTCAGTCGAACATGTTGCAGTCACAACCCAAAGTCCACGTTCTAATCAGGGCTGTGAGAACTTGGGCGAGACACAAGTCCCAGCATGCAGTTCACGTGGCGCAGGATCTGAGTTTGCATTGTGTCCCCAAAGTTACCGTAGCGTTATCATATCAGTCAGACCTGAAAATGAAACGGGGGACCTTTTCAGTCAACACCCATGGTCTCACCCTGACCCCCTCTGCAGAGTCTCGCACCTTAGGGGGAGTCAGACCTGGTCCCACAGAGTAACTCTAATGAGTTCACCTGAAGGTGAGGGGAAGCGGCGTGTTTAACCCCTGACCTCCAGGGTCTGACCTCTGTGTGCTGAGAAACGTTCACAGCTGTACTGACAAAAAGCTGTTTCTGTCCCGGGACTCTGGACCTGAACCCGTCTCCTGTCTGTCTCCAGGCGTCCAAGCAGGCTGAGATCAGCAGACTGCAGGAGGAGGTCACGAAGGTGAGTGTGAGCAGACCGGAAACTCTCTGCTTCGCCCAGAGACGGCGTTTAGGTTCTGACTTCCTGTCTGTCTGTCTGTCTGTCTGTGTGTCCTCCAGCTGTCCGACAAGCTGAAGAAGAAGCAGGAGAGGTGAGACGCCGTCTGCTCGCCGTGCTCTGGTCCCAGTGATGACCCTGGTCCCAGTGGTGGTCCTGGTCCCAGGTAAAGGATCTGCATCAGACCAGCTGATGGAAACTGTGTTTGTGTTTCTGCAGCTTCCAGCGTCTGCAGGGAGAGAAGGAGGCTCTGTACAACGACAGCAGGTCAGACTACTTCTGTTACTACTGTTACTACTGCGACTTATACTACTGTTACTACTGTTACTACTGCGACTTATACTACTGTTACTACTGTTACTACTGTTACTACTGCGACTTATACTACTGTTACTACTGTTACTACTGTTACTACTGCGACTTATACTTCTGTTACTACTGTTACTACTGCGACTTATACTACTGTTACTACTGTTACTACTGTTACTACTGTTACTACTGTTACTACTGCGACTTATACTACTGTTACTACTGTTACTACTGCGACTTATACTACTGTTACTACTGTTACTACTGCGACTTATACTACTGTTACTACTGTTACTACTGTTACTACTGCGACTTATACTACTGTTACTACTGTTACTACTGCGACTTATACTACTGTTACTACTGTTACTACTGTTACTACTGCGACTTATACTTCTGTTACTACTGTTACTACTGCGACTTATACTACTGTTACTACTGTTACTACTGTTACTACTGTTACTACTGCGACTTATACTACTGTTACTACTGTTACTACTGCGACTTATACTACTGTTACTACTGCGACTTATACTTCTGTTACTACTGCGACTTATACTACTGCTCCTACTGTTACTACTGCGACTTATACTTCTGTTACTTCTGTTACTACTGCGACTTATACTACTGTTACTACTGTTATTACTGCGACTTATACTACTGTTACTACTGTTACTACTGTTACTACTGCGACTTATACTTCTGTTACTACTGTTACTACTGCGACTTATACTACTGTTACTACTGTTACTACTGTTACTACTGTTACTACTGCGACTTATACTACTGTTACTACTGTTACTACTGCGACTTATACTACTGTTACTACTGCGACTTATACTTCTGTTACTACTGCGACTTATACTACTGCTCCTACTGTTACTACTGCGACTTATACTTCTGTTACTTCTGTTACTACTGCGACTTATACTTCTGTTACTACTGCGACTTATACTACTGTTACTACTGTTACTACTGCGACTTATACTTCTGTTACTACTGTTACTACTGCGACTTATACTTCTGTTACTACTGTTACTACTGCGACTTCTACTACTGTTACTACTGTTACTACTGTTACTACTGCTACTACTGCGACTTATACTTCTGTTACTACTGCGACTTATACTACTGTTACTACTGTTACTACTGCGACTTATACTACTGTTACTACTGTTACTACTGTTACTACTGCGACTTATACTACTGTTACTACTGTTACTACTGCGACTTATACTACTGTTACTACTGTTACTACTGTTACTACTGTTACTACTGCGACTTATACTTCTGTTACTACTGCGACTTCTACTACTGTTACTACTGTTACTACTGTTACTACTGTTACTACTGCGACTTATACTACTGTTACTACTGTTACTACTGTTACTACTGTTACTACTGCGACTTATACTTCTGTTACTACTGCGACTTATACTACTGTTACTACTGCGACTTATACTACTGTTACTACTGTTACTACTGCGACTTATACTTCTGTTACTACTGTTACTACTGCGACTTATACTTCTGTTACTACTGTTACTACTGCGACTTCTACTACTGTTACTACTGTTACTACTGTTACTACTGCTACTACTGCGACTTATACTTCTGTTACTACTGCGACTTATACTACTGTTACTACTGTTACTACTGCGACTTATACTACTGTTACTACTGTTACTACTGTTACTACTGCGACTTATACTACTGTTACTACTGTTACTACTGCGACTTATACTACTGTTACTACTGTTACTACTGTTACTACTGCGACTTATACTTCTGTTACTACTGCGACTTCTACTACTGTTACTACTGTTACTACTGTTACTACTGCGACTTATACTACTGTTACTACTGTTACTACTGTTACTACTGCGACTTATACTTCTGTTACTACTGCGACTTATACTACTGTTACTACTGTTACTACTGTTACTACTGTTACTACTGCGACTTATACTACTGTTACTACTGTTACTACTGCGACTTATACTACTGTTACTACTGTTACTACTGTTACTACTGCGACTTATACTACTGTTACTACTGTTACTACTGCGACTTATACTACTGTTACTACTGTTACTACTGCGACTTATACTACTGTTACTACTGTTACTACTGTTACTACTGCGACTTATACTACTGTTACTACTGTTACTACTGTTACTACTGCGACTTATACTTCTGTTACTACTGCGACTTATACTACTGTTACTACTGTTACTACTGTTACTACTGCGACTTATACTTCTGTTACTACTGCGACTTATACTACTGCTCCTACTGTTACTACTGCGACTTATACTTCTGTTACTACTGTTACTACTGCGACTTATACTTCTGTTACTACTGCGACTTATACTACTGCTACTACTGCGACTTATACTACTGTTACTACTGTTACTACTGCGACTTATACTTCTGTTACTACTGCGACTTATACTACTGTTACTACTGCGACTTATACTTCTGTTACTACTGTTACTACTGTTACTACTGCGACTTATACTACTGTTACTACTGTGACTTATACTTCTGTTACTTCTGTTACTTCTGTTACTACTGTTACTACTGTTACTACTGCGACTTATACTACTGTTACTACTGTTACTACTGCTACTGTTACTACTGTTACTACTGCGACTTATACTACTGTTACTACTGTTACTACTGTTACGACTGCTACTGTTACTACTGTTACTACTGTTACTACTGCGACTTATACTACTGTTACTACTGTTACTACTGTTACTACTGCGACTTATACTACTGTTACTACTGTTACTACTGCTACTGTTACTACTGTTACTACTGTTACTACTGCGACTTATACTACTGTTACTACTGTTACTACTGTTACTACTGCGACTTATACTACTGTTACTACTGTTACTACTGTTACTACTGTTACTACTGCGACTTATACTACTGTTACTACTGTTACTACTGTTACTACTGCGACTTATACTTCTGTTACTACTGTTACTACTGCGACTTATACTACTGTTACTACTGTTACTACTGCGACTTATACTACTGTTACTACTGTTACTACTGTTACTACTGCGACTTATACTTCTGTTACTACTGTTACTACTGTTACTACTGCGACTTATACTTCTGTTACTACTGTTACTACTGCAACTTATACTACTGTTACTACTGTTACTACTGTTACTACTGCGACTTATACTACTGCGACTTATACTACTGTTACTACTGCGACTTATACTACTGTTACTACTGTTACTACTGTTACTACTGTTACTACTGCGACTTATACTACTGTTACTACTGTTACTACTGCGACTTATACTACTGCTCCTACTGTTACTACTGCGACTTATACTACTGTTACTACTGTTACTACTGCGACTTATACTACTGCGACTTATACTACCGTTACTACTGCGACTTATACTACTGTTACTACTGCGACTTATACTACTGTTACTGTTAACTACTGTTACTACTGCAATACATACTACTACTGCTGCTACTACTGCGATTTAAACTACTGCAACTCCAACACTGTTACTACAACTACTGATTCTGCTGATGATGCTACTACTAATATATAATGCCACTAATGCTCCTTCCACTCTAGGTACTGTTACTATATAGTGGTGCTTCCTGCTGTGTGTTGTACTACAGTAGTACTATAGCAGTGTACTGTGGGGCCGTGAGGCCGGGGCTCCTGCTGTGTGTTGTACTACAGTAGTACTATAGCAGTGTACTGTGGGGCCGTGAGGCCGGGGCTCCTGCTGTGTGTTGTACTACAGTAGTACTATAGCAGTGTACTGTGGGGCCGTGGCTCCTGCTGTGTGTTGTACTACAGTAGTACTATAGCAGTGTACTGTGGGGCCGTGGCTCCTGCTGTGTGTTGTACTACAGTAGTACTATAGCAGTGTACTGTGGGGCCGGGGCTCCTGCTGTGTGTTGTACTACAGTAGTACTATAGCAGTGTACTGTGGGGCCGGGGGGCCGGGGCTCCTGCTGTGTGTTGTACTACAGTAGTACTATAGCAGTGTACTGTGGGGCCGGGGGGCCGGGGCTCCTGCTGTGTGTTGTACTACAGTAGTACTATAGCAGTGTACTGTGGGGCCGGGGGGCCGGGGCTCCTGCTGTGTGTTGTACTACAGTAGTACTATAGCAGTGTACTGTGGGGCCGGGGCTCCTGCTGTGTGTTGTACTACAGTAGTACTATAGCAGTGTACTGTGGGGCCGGGGGCCGGGGCTCCTGCTGTGTGTTGTACTACAGTAGTACTATAGCAGTGTACTGTGGGGCCGGGGGGCCGGGGCTCCTGCTGTGTGTTGTACTACAGTAGTACTATAGCAGTGTACTGTGGGGCCGGGGCTCCTGCTGTGTGTTGTACTACAGTAGTACTATAGCAGTGTACTGTGGGGCCGGGGGGCCGGGGCTCCTGCTGTGTGTTGTACTACAGTAGTACTATAGCAGTGTACTGTGGGGCCGGGGCTCCTGCTGTGTGTTGTACTACAGTAGTACTATAGCAGTGTACTGTGGGGCCGGGGGGCCGGGGCTCCTGCTGTGTGTTGTACTACAGTAGTACTATAGCAGTGTACTGTGGGGCCGGGGGGCCGGGGCTCCTGCTGTGTGTTGTACTACAGTAGTACTATAGCAGTGTACTGTGGGGCCGGGGGGCCGGGGCTCCTGCTGTGTGTTGTACTACAGTAGTACTATAGCAGTGTACTGTGGGGCCGGGGCTCCTGCTGTGTGTTGTACTACAGTAGTACTATAGCAGTGTACTGTGGGGCCGGGGGGCCGGGGCTCCTGCTGTGTGTTGTACTACAGTAGCACTATAGCAGTGTACTGTGGGGCCGGGGCTCCTGCTGTGTGTTGTACTACAGTAGTACTATAGCAGTGTACTGTGGGGCCGTGGGGCCGTGGCTCCTGCTGTGTGTTGTACTACAGTAGTACTATAGCAGTGTACTGTGGGGCCGTGGGGCCGTGGCTCCTGCTGTGTGTTGTACTACAGTAGTACTATAGCAGTGTACTGTGGGGCCGGGGCTCCTGCTGTGTGTTGTACTACAGTAGTACTATAGCAGTGTACTGTGGGGCCGGGGCTCCTGCTGTGTGTTGTACTACAGTAGTACTATAGCAGTGTACTGTGGGGCCGTGGCTCCTGCTGTGTGTTGTACTACAGTAGTACTATAGCAGTGTACTGTGGGGCCGGGGCTCCTGCTGTGTGTTGTACTACAGTAGTACTATAGCAGTGTACTGTGGGGCCGGGGCTCCTGCTGTGTGTTGTACTACAGTAGTACTATAGCAGTGTACTGTGGGGCCGGGGGGCCGGGGCTCCTGCTGTGTGTTGTACTACAGTAGTACTATAGCAGTGTACTGTGGGGCCGGGGGGCCGGGGCTCCTGCTGTGTGTTGTACTACAGTAGTACTATAGCAGTGTACTGTGGGGCCGGGGCTCCTGCTGTGTGTTGTACTACAGTAGTACTATAGCAGTGTACTGTGGGGCCGGGGGGCCGGGGCTCCTGCTGTGTGTTGTACTACAGTAGTACTATAGCAGTGTACTGTGGGGCCGGGGCTCCTGCTGTGTGTTGTACTACAGTAGTACTATAGCAGTGTACTGTGGGGCCGGGGGGCCGGGGCTCCTGCTGTGTGTTGTACTACAGTAGTACTATAGCAGTGTACTGTGGGGCCGGGGGCCGGGGGGCCGGGGGGCCGGGGCTCCTGCTGTGTGTTGTACTACAGTAGTACTATAGCAGTGTACTGTGGGGCCGGGGGGCCGGGGGGCCGGGGCTCCTGCTGTGTGTTGTACTACAGTAGTACTATAGCAGTGTACTGTGGGGCCGGGGGGCCGGGGCTCCTGCTGTGTGTTGTACTACAGTAGTACTATAGCAGTGTACTGTGGGGCCGGGGGGCCGGGGGGCCGGGGCTCCTGCTGTGTGTTGTACTACAGTAGTACTATAGCAGTGTACTGTGGGGCCGGGGGGCCGGGGGGCCGGGGCTCCTGCTGTGTGTTGTACTACAGTAGTACTATAGCAGTGTACTGTGGGGCCGGGGGGCCGGGGCTCCTGCTGTGTGTTGTACTACAGTAGTACTATAGCAGTGTACTGTGGGGCCGGGGGGCCGGGGCTCCTGCTGTGTGTTGTACTACAGTAGTACTATAGCAGTGTACTGTGGGGCCGGGGGGCCGGGGCTCCTGCTGTGTGTTGTACTACAGTAGTACTATAGCAGTGTACTGTGGGGCCGGGGGGCCGGGGCTCCTGCTGTGTGTTGGGCAGCAGAGGTGTAGCTGCTGTGTCGTCTCTCTGCAGGACGAAGATCGATGAGATCAACCAGAAGAAAGAGGAGGAGCTGAAGACCATGAACACCCGCGTCCAGAAACTGCAGGCAGACGTCGTGGCAGCCAATCAGGTGAGAGCTCAGGAACACACAGCCAGCGGTGGAACAAGTACATATTTTAGTAACGGTATTAATACCACAGTGTTAAAGTACTCCGGTTAAGGTTGTGTACCTGCTGGTCATTTCCATAGCAGCACAATGTGAACACAGGTTTAAACTCGCGGTCTGATCTGCAGGTGAAGATCTAAGAACAGGGAGGGGACCCCGTTCTCACCTGTGTGTGTGTGTGTGTGTGTGTGTGTGTGTGTTGTGGTTCAGGTGACGGCAGAACTGAGGGAGCAGCTGCAGAGCAAAGACAAGGAGCACGAGCTGGCTGTGCACGCTCTGAGAGACCAGGTAACACTCTGACACACACTCACCCTATCAGGAAACAGGAAGTTACTGTGCGCTCGGACCGAACACAAATTGAATCTTCACGTCTCTGGCTCGGCTGCTCGCCGAGTGTTCACACACAACGTGGTAAAGCGAACCCGCCCTTACTACAGCTGTATGATCCCAAAATAAAGATTTAGCTGTGATTTAGTTGCAATAAACGGATCATGCTGATGCTGAAATAACGACGCCATAATGCTGATCTGTTAAACATGTGAACTCCTGCTCTGTCAGGTCTGTCAGCGAGATGACAAGCAAAGAACTTTTAAAATGCTTGTTTTCTGAATGGAGTTTGGTTTGATCAGGGCTGTGCTAACGTGTTTCACAGTAAAGTACTACGACAGCTGGAATCATATCTTATGAACTCGCAGGTAGTCCAGCTTCCTCTCTTTCTCCCAGCAGCCTCCTGCTGTGTCGCTCTATATAAACATGAAGCTCTGCAGCTACAGTAACAACCGGTAACACGGCAGCTCGCTGCTGAGAAGCTCGAGTCTAGATAGATCAACATTTTAACATCAATAATAACTAAAAGTTAATTTAATAAAGCAGTTCGCTCTGAGCTCCTTCTGTCAGTAAACAGTTATCAGAACAGAGTCTGACTGCAGGTTGGTCCAGAGCTCCGGCACCGCTCGGCGCTCTCCTCCAGAACTCCTGTAGCTCAGCAGACACTCTGTCCCTCCTTTCTGCCCGGCGTCCTCTACACGCTCTGAAGCCTTCGGTGACAGATGAAGAGAAGAGAGACCTACATGGAAGGAACCGACTGCCTGACGTTCAGACAGCCTATGTCCTACTTAAACCCTTTCTGACAGATCTCAGGTTCACAGATTCGTTTCCACATGTAGAAGTTCTTGTACTTAAGCACACGTCTCCTCACACATTTGGTGAACAAACAGGAGGAACAGAGGGAAGCAGACGTCAGACAGGGACAATACAAACATGTTCTTCAGCTTTCAGCCTGCTGTTCCTCTGCTCTGTGTGTTTCTGACCTGCTGTATCTCTTGTCCTTCTTTATTCTCTCTTCTGTTTTTGATCTTCTGGTGTCTTTCTGGCCTTCTTTCACTTTTTGGGTTCTGTTGCCTTTTCTTTGTTTATTGGTACTATTTTACCGGTTTCCTTCTGTTCTTTTGGGTTCTTTCTGTCCCCTCCTCTCTGCTGCCCCCTGCCTGTGGTGTGTCGGTACTGCAGGTAGCCAACCAGAGTGCAGTCAGTCAGGAGCAGGTGGACAGCATCCTGCAGGAGAACGATGCTCTGAGGACAAACCTAGCTGCTCTTGAACAGGTAATAAACCTATAAAACATCGTCTGGATGCTTATTCCCAAACAGTGTTCCGTGCACTAATTACCAGCCAAAAAAATCTGTTAATATGCCTGGAGAACATCACATAGAACCCTAACACTATGTCATCTCTGAGAACTAACCTAGCTGATTTAGAACAGGTAATTTCACATGAGAACATTACATAGAACCCTAACACTACGTCTACAACCTTGTGGAGAGATGAAAAAACAGAGTTGTTACATAACCTGCCAGAACATGTTTAAAGAACAACACATCTGCCCAGAACGTACAGTGTATGTGTAAAATGTTTTCTAAAACCTGGGCCATAGAACGTTTCTCTGAGGACTAATCTAGTTGATCTAGAACCAATAATATACCTGTAGAACATCACTTAAAACCTTTGTATTCTGGCTACTCTACAACTAGTAATTACAAAAGATTATCTTGAATCCAAGCTATAAGCACTTTTAGAAAATGTGAATTTCCTAACACATCGTACCTGGAACTTAAAGAATATGCTGGAAAAGATAGAACTATAAGTCACCACCTTAGTATGGAACTGAAACTCTTCTTACAGGAGAACAGTGTTCTGAGGACTAATCTCTGCGCCCTTGAACAGGTAATTATGTCTCAGATTCAGAACCTAGAATCCAGGTCTCTTTAGATTGATAGTCTGATACTAACATAGGTCCCCAAAAACCTTGGCTAGAACCCTTGATACTTCCCTGGATTAATGCAAAGCTTAAACACCTTTAAAAAAAAAACAATACGTAGAACTGACCTAGAACCATGAACCACATTTGGAGTCAGGCCTCCTGAGTAATTTGTATAAATCTGTTGTAGAACAATCATTCATTGAGCCACTCCTGTCCCAGAACCCTCATCTAGAAACCCACACAGTGGGTTGTTCCTTAACAGCAACCCTGATATGTGAGGAACCTCTTCAGTTCAGTTCACATAGAACCCTAACTAGAAAGTCATAAGGGTGATAATTGATATACATAACCATGACCCTAGAACAGAGTTCTGAGGCCTACGAATCCGTGACCAGTTAAAATATACAGTACATAGTGAATAGATCGTGTTTATAGAACCATGACCTTAGAACAGCTTAGAGATCTGGGAACTGGACTACCTTCTTGAGAACTGGTAATTAGGTTGAAACAAACCTACAAACCCAGTTTTTTAGAACCTATTCAATTTAAACAATAGAACAGTTTGGCAATGGAATCTGGAATCTTCTTGCAGAAACATATGGATAAATGTAAATGTACTCCGAGCCTCTATCCTGATTGATAGGTCGCCATGGTAGAGACCTGTCAATCACCTTGTAGCCCCGCCCTAAAGCCTCCCCTGCTTTCTGTTCTATATTCCTCTATAGCGCCTTTCTAGTCTTTTTCACCATTCACTCACATTCATACACGTAAGTGCTCAAACTGAAACTAACATTCACACCCATTCATACACTGGCGGAATAGCCACCCGGGGCAATTCGGGGTTCTTGCCCAAGGACACTTCGATACGCATTAACGCTCTACCTCCTGAGCCAACATCATGTTTTGTTGAAGAAGACTTGAAACTAGCTACTGAGACCATAAACTCATCAGGAAAGTGTTGACAGAGGAAGGGATGAAACGATTACCGGTTTAACGGTAAACCATGGTAAAATTCCCGATGGTTATTATTACTGTACACATTTTAATTACCGTGATAACCGGGTACGGTTAACCGCGCTGTTATAAACACTGTCCAGCGTGTCCCAGAAGCAGGCGCGCATGCGCAGAATGCAACGTGGGTTTGTCTGGGTCAATGACGGCGGAGATTTTTCAGTCACTCTGAGCTCCGGTCGTATTTTAGTTTTTATGAGAGCGCTGAGGGAAACTTGATTGAAGAAAATGACCTTATACTGACCACAGGGTGAGTTAACTTTTAGCTTTGGTTTGTGTCTCTGACTTGCTAACAGCGTGTAAACTGAAGCTCTCAGTGTTGCTGCTCTTGTAAAAACGCTACACGTTGTTCTGCTGCTGTGTGCGTCGTGTGTCTGCAGAGTCTGTTCGTCCACTGCACATGATAACACGTTACGCTGTTCAGTCAACCACCCAGCAGATCTAGAAACGCTACAGACTGCTCTGTATTTATGTCAGTTGTTGGGCTCATTGCAGTTACTATCACTGTCTTCTAAAGACTTATTTGTTTTCATGTAATAGTCCACGGGGTCATTGTATTACCTATAAAATATAAAATCTTGATAATGCACACTTAGATGATTTTCATTTGTTTACAAAAGGTATTTGCTGTTGTTTTATTTTTTATGCAAACAAAATGGCAATTGTATTTATAGTTTTCAATATAAAACTTGTTGAAATGGTTTCAGTGTGCGTATCAGTACATTTTAATATTTTTTGGCACATTTTTACAATACCGTGATAATACTGATAACCGTGATAATTTTGGTTACTGTAATCATGATATGAAATTTTCATACCGTTTCATCCCTATACAGAGGTAATAAATCAGCTGAGCAGTAGCCTCATTTTCTCAGACTTCTGTACAATCACACTTCTAGCTGCAGCCGGTGGAGTCGCCACCTGCTGGCTGCTAGAGAGGACACAGGTTTAAGGCTCTTCAGGACCGGCTTCACTTTTCAGAGATGGAGGTTCCTGCTTGGCTGCAACCTGTTTTCATTTAGTGATGCCTGAAACTCCACTTTGTAACACTGACATGACTCAGTTTGAACTAATGAACAGCTGCTGCAGCCGACTCCAGTTCATTGAACTCTAACATTAAACCTTAACTAGAACCTCGTGGATGTTCTCGGAGTCATTCATCTCCATCTCACCTGCTTCACTGAGAACTCTTCTGACTCCAATAGATACTGAACTGGCGTCAACTGTACAGCAGATAATATCAGAAACACTAGAAAATATGTCTCCTGTTGTTATTCACCGTGTTGCCATGTGTCACATTTCACACTGCTTTTCTTCAATGTTCATTGCTTTCTGGCATCTGATGTCTTCTGCTGTCACTCAGTTTTACATCTTCTGTGTCGTATATCTTCATTCATGTCAGCGGTCGTCTGTGACACTGACTCTCTTTTAGTCGTCTCCATCATGGAACCTCTGCAATAATCGGCGGTTATTTAAACAAAGCTGTCACTACCTGTGCAGATCCAGACGGCGAAGACGCAGGAGATGAATCTGTTGCGTGAGCAGCAGGAGGCGCTGACTGTGGAGCTGCAGCAGAGACGAGCTGAACAGGAGAGTCTGCTGGCTCAGAGAGACGACCTGGACTCCCAGCTGCAGGTAACACACATGATACACCTGCTGGTACTTTGAGGTACTTGTCAGGACTTTCCAGTGTTTTAATTCTGAAACACCAGACCGTTCAACATGTCTTCTGTCGAAATGATGTATAGCAAACAGAAACAAGAACTATTTATAGTAGGAGACAGGAGACCGAGACCATGTTGCCTAGAACCTTAACACTAGAACATTGACCCTCGATCTAGAACAGTTGTCTCAGGAAAAACCTAGCTGCTTTAGAACAGATTGTAAATCTGGAGAACGCTATCCATGAGTTTAACCCCAACAACAGGTTCTGTGGACTAACCTAGCTGCTTTAGAACAGATAATAAATCTGGAGAACATTATACATTAGTTTAACCCCAACAACAGGTTCTGTGGACTAACCTAGCTGCTTCTGAACAGATAATATATCTGGAGAACGCTATCCATGAGTTTAACCCCAACAACAGGTTCTGTGGACTAACCTAGCTGCTTTAGAACAGATAATAAATCTGGAGAACGTTATACATTAGTTTAACCCCAACAACAGGTTCTGTGGACTAACCTAGCTGCTTTAGAAAAGATAATATATCTGGAGAACGTTATGCATTAGTTTAACCCCAACAACAGGTTCTGTGGACTAACCTAGCTGCTTTAGAAAAGATAATATATCTGGAGAACGTTATACATTAGTTTAACCCCAACAACAGGTTCTGTGGACTAACCTAGCTGCTTTAGAAAAGATAATATATCTGGAGAACGTTATACATTAGTTTAACCCCAACAACAGGTTCTGTGGACTAACCTAGCTGCTTTAGAACAGATAATATATCTGGAGAACGCTATCCATGAGTTTAACCCCAACAACAGGTTCTGTGGACTAACCTAGCTGCTTTAGAACAGATAATAAATCTGGAGAACGTTATACATTAGTTTAACCCCAACAACAGGTTCTGTGGACTAACCTAGCTGCTTTAGAACAGATAATAAATCTGGAGAACGTTATACATTAGTTTAACCCCAACAACAGGTTCTGTGGACTAACCTAGCAGCTTCTGAACAGATAATAAATCTGGAGAACGTTATACATTAGTTTAACCCCAACAACAGGTTCTGTGGACTAACCTAGCTGCTTTAGAACAGATAATAAATCTGGAGAACGTTATACATTAGTTTAACCCCAACAACAGGTTCTGTGGACTAACCTAGCTGCTTTAGAAAAGATAATATATCTGGAGAACGTTATACATTAGTTTAACCCCAACAACAGGTTCTGTGGACTAACCTAGCTGCTTTAGAACAGATAATAAATCTGGAGAACGTTATACATGAGTTTAACCCCAACAACAGGTTCTTTGGACTAACCTAGCTGCTTTAGAACAGATTATAAATCTGTTGGGGATACTTTGTTGGATATTTTTAATCTGTCTCTCAAGAAGAACATACCTGCCCAGAACAGATAGAACTCAATATATCTATAAAATGTTATCTAGAACCTGGGCCATAGAACAGGCAGGTAGGCAGATTCATGCCTGAAAGGATACTGTAGTGTTGCAGCAGCAGCGTTTTATATAAAAACGTGTATAAAACATAGTAGGATTACAGATTACAGTTTACACATCTGCAGATATAGATTCATAGACACTCCTGTCCTGCTGTCCTGCAGCAGGGACGAGGCTTCAGAGTCTTCTTCACAAGTTTTTCCTTGTTTCCTTCAGGAGTCGAGTTTTGCCAACAGGAAGTTGTTGGAGCAGTTAACAGAAGAGGGACACGAGAAGGAGAAACTGCTGAGAGAGATGGACGAGGCCAAGAAGGTACACAGATACACACACATCAGCAATACACACACACATAGACACATGTGGATGATGATGATGATGATGTGTGTGTGCAGACAGCAGAGAAGAGGAAGGCCATGCTGGATGAGATGGCCATACAGCTGAGTCAGGAGAAGTCCGACCACAAGGAGGCGCTGTCAGACCTCAGACTGCAGCACGAGAAGGAGGCGAGACACCCAACTCTTCCTGCTTCATGTCTTTAACTGCAGCTTCTCCTGCTCTCCTCTTTCTTACCACGTGTTTTATTCAATTTTAGATTTTTAAATTTTGTTTATATAGCGCCAAATCACAACAACAGTTAACTCTGAGCGCTTTTCATAAAGGATCAGGTCTAGACCGTACTCCTCTCCTTTTCTTGTCTCCTCTTCTGGTCTCCCTCCTCTCTTTATTCTTCCTCTTTCTTCCTTCATTGATCCCTGATCCTGAAACACAAAACACTCACAGCAGGTCTGAAGATTTAACTGTTTTTCTTTTTATCTCATTTCCTTCTCTCCTTGTATCCTTGTCTCCTCTTCCGGCCCTCCTCTCCTTGTTTCCTCTCCTCACTTGTCCCCCCCCCTCAGGTTCTGGGGGTGAGGGCTCGATATGAGAGGGAGCTCCGAGGACTCCATGAAGACAAGAACCGCTCTGAGGAGGAGATCCGCCAACAGCTCCGAGAGGAGAAGGTAAAGAGGCGGAGGAGCAGTGAAGGAGCTGGGTTCCTGTCTCCTGCTGGTTTTTATACATCTTTGTGTTTCAGGCCCGGTCCAAGGAGCTGGAGGGTCTCCAGCAGCGGGTGGAGGAGCTGCAGGCCCAGGCTCTGTCCATGGAGGGAACCAAAGGATGGTTCGAGAGACGGCTGAAGGAGGCTGAGGTCAGTCTGAGATCCTTTCTGATGCTCCCTCAGTCCTTGTTCTGAGCAGAAACCCAGTCCTCATGCACTTTCAGTCCTCAGTCCTTGTTCTGAGCAGAAACCCAGTCCTCATGCACTCTCAGTCCTCAGTCCTTGTTCTGAGCAGAAACCCAGTCCTCGTTCACTCTCAGTCCTCAGTCCTTGTTCTGAGCAGAAACCCAGTCCTCGTTCACTCTCAGTCCTCAGTCCTTGTTCTGAGCAGAAACCCGGTCCTCGTTCACTTTCAGTCCTCAGTCCTTGTTCTGAGCAGAAACCCGGTCCTCGTGCACTTTCAGTCCTCAGTCCTTGTTCTGAGCAGAAACCCAGTCCTCATGCACTCTCAGTCCTCAGTCCTTGTTCTGAGCAGAAACCCAGTCCTCATGCACTCTCAGTCCTCAGTCCTTGTTCTGAGCAGAAACCCGGTCCTCGTTCACTCTCAGTCCTCAGTCCTTGTTCTGAGCAGAAACCCGGTCCTCGTTCACTCTCAGTCCTCAGTCCTTGTTCTGAGCAGAAACCCGGTCCTCGTTCACTCTCAGTCCTCAGTCCTTGTTCTGAGCAGAAACCCGGTCCTCGTGCACTTTCAGTCCTCAGTCCTTGTTCTGAGCAGAAACCCGGTCCTCGTGCACTTTCAGTCCTCAGTCCTTGTTCTGAGCAGAAACCCGGTCCTCGTGCACTCTCAGTGGGAGTGATGGGGGACAGAAACCCGGTCCACAGTTTATCTGACGCTGGTATGTTGCTGAGCTGCAGCAGATCGGGGGCAGAACCACAGAGTCCACCTCAGACTGCTGCAGCCTTACATCCACTTCAGATGAACTGTGGAGTTTGTCTGCCCAGAACAAGGATTTTGGACCTCATGGCTGAAGGTCCAGGAGGAACGATCACAGCAGTATATTCAGTGAACAGCAGGCGTCCTGTTTGTCGCTCTGAGATTGTTTGAGTGAGTGAGTTTATAGACATTGACATTGGCATCACTCTTATAAATTATAAACTTAGTTTTAATTCATATTGAACCCCTGTGATGATGACTCTGGGGTTTATTGGATTGATTAACTGATCAAGACATTGGATGCATTTCGGCTACCAGCTACAGGCACGACCAACTCAACGCAAGCGTGCAGTGCATTTAATAAATATTATTTTGAATGCCGTAGCTGTGTCCATACTTGGATTTACTTTTCTACTCACTTTGTCTGCGTTGTGTGATCCTTTTCTTGGATTGGCGCAGAGCAGAACAACTTCAATATAAACTTCCATCTGTCTTTGTACTGCTGTGAGGACGGGTGGCTTCGCGGTGGAAGAATGGAAATCGTGATCTTGGTTGGTCCAGGGATGGTACCATCCTGGAATAGGCATTGTGGTTTCGCCTTCTCTGGGTTGGATGCAACTTTGGAACGCGTTGTTTATCCGCGGTAATTATTTTATTCAGCTTCACTTCCTGCATCACGGCACCGCGTCACTGGAGGACGCTGCGGAGGGGGTGGAGCTGGTGGTGGAGTCACTCTACTTGAAAAAGAGGATCCTGAGTTTTTAATGGACATTGATTAAAATCCTTGAATTAAAATGGAGTTAAAGCCGCGGATGTTTCTTGCTGTGCTGTACTTGATAGCATTGTGTGCCTCTATTGGAATCTCCCCTCGTTGCCATGGGGGGAGGAGCGAAACAAACCATCAGCTGGCTGCGGTCATTCAACCCCAGCCTTTGCGTCTAAGCTGGCTCTGCAAAACCATCTGGGGTCTCAAGGAGCAGCCCTTTTAAACGTGGCAGTCATCCACAACCACCATCATTGTAAACTGCCTAAACAGAGACTTATTCTTATATTGCGGCTATTAATTTCTGGGAATGTCCACCCAAATCCAGGCCCAGAGCAAAGTATGTCATATGACACCCCTGAAAGCTTTAAATGCAGAAAGGGCCTGGGATTTTGTCATTTGAATGTTTGTAGGCTGGTTGGCAAAATAGATATGGTTCGTATCTGGGCACTTTCAACCAATGCCGATGTTTTTGTTTTAAGTGAAACTTGGCTCAACAAATCTGTTTCTGATAAGGATGTGACTGTAGGTGGGTACAACTTATTCAGAACAGACCGACCTAAAGGGTGGAGGTGTTGCAATATATGTAAAAAAGTCATTTCTTGTGAATGTGATTGTCTCAAAGTCAATAAGTAGACAATTTGAATTGTTGGCCCTTGACTTAGAAGTTTCTAAGAGTCTTCACATCACAGTTGTTGGTTGTTATAGACCCCCCTCAGCTGACAGTAGCACTCTTTCTTCTCTGAGGGAGTTTTTAACAAGTCTAAATTGTAATGAAATTGTTTTTTTAGGAGATCTTAATTGGAACTGGCTTTTGCCAATGTCTGATCATTTTAAATCATTTTGTGATTCTTTTAATCTCTTTCAGATTGTGAATAGCCCCACCAGACCAAACCTAAAACATCCAGAAAAATCATCCCTAATTGATCTTCTTACAAATGCCCCTCACAAATACTCCTGTGCCTCTGTTTTTGCAAATGATAGAAGTGATCATTGTCTTATAGCATCTGTAAGGAACACAAAAATTCCTAAAACAAGGCCACGCATAATCTTTAAGAGGGCAATGAAGCAGTTCTCAGTGCAAGGCTTTTTACATGATCTGTATGATTTTGATTGGGGAAGAATTAGCCTTATTGATGATGTTGAAAATGCTTGGATGTTTTTTTATGATGGTTTCATAGGCCTGGTAAACAAGCATGCCCCACTCAAAAGACATAGAGTGAAAGGGTGAAATGTTTGGTTTAGCAATGAATTGTCTGACCACCTTCTTGAGCGAAATCAAGCCTGGGCTCAAGCTAGAAGTTCAAAGCTTGAGTCTGACTGGTTTTACTGGCGTTTACGTAATTTATGCACTGTAAAAATCCGTAATGCCAAATCTGCCTATTTCCTCTCTAAAACATCCAAAAATTTAAATAACCCTCTCAAGTTCTGGAAAACAATCAAATTATTAACTGAAGCAAAAACGGATACAAAATCATTGACAAAAATGAAATTCTCAATAGTTTTAATAAGCATTTCATTGCTGCTAGCTCCCTTTATGAAACATTACATAATTTGTAAAAGCCAGTATTAGCTAAATTAATGGAATCAGTCATCTGCATGCAATTAAAACACTATCTAATTAATAACAATATTCTGAATGAATTTCAGTCCGGTTTCAGGAAACAACATAGTACAATAACAGCTGTTTCAAAAGTTGTTAATGACCTGGTCAAAACCTTGGACAATAAACAGCACTGTGCAGCACTGTTTATTGATTTGTCAAAAGCTTTTGACACAGTGGACCATAAAATACTCCTTCAAAGACTCCTTCCTCTATTGGACTATCAGAACAAGCAGTGGGATGGTTCAACAGTTACCTATCAGGGAGAACACAATGTGTGCAAGTAGACGGCCTCACTTCTGCCTCCCTAAATATTTCAAAAGGGGTGCCTCAAGGCTCAGTCCTTGGGCCTCTTCTTTTTATCATTTATACAAACATCATTACTATGCTGATGACACTGTTCTCTATTGTTCTGGGTCCACATTAGGTCAAGCAATCACAAATTTACAGTCTGCTTTTAACATCTTGCAGCATAATCTGGCTACTTTAAAATTGGTTCTAAACTCTAAAAAAACTAAAGTCATGACTTTCACTCTGGGAAAATCAACTAAAAACAATGTCCCAACCATTTGTACACTTTCTGGTACAGAAATTGAAGAAGTGTCAGATTATAAATACTTGGGCATTACCATTGACAAATCACTGTCTTTTACATTGCATGTCCAAGATCTGGTTAAAAAACTGAAATTGAAGTTAGGGTTTTTTTTTAGAATAAAGTCCTGTTTATCTTTTGAAGCAAAAAAACAACTTGTAAATGCAACATTCTTGTCTGTCTTGGACTATGGTGATATATTTTACATGCATTCAACCTCCCAGTGTCTTCATGCTTTGGACACCGTGTTTCATGGAGCCTTGAGATTCATCACAAACTTAAAATTTCTCACTCATCACTGTTTGCTGTATTCTCGGGTCGGGTGGTTCTCCCTCTCCATTCGGCGTTGGATGCATTGGCATCTTTTTATTTATAAGGCAGTATTAGGACTTCTTCCTCCTTATCTGAACACTTATGTCCCTGCAGGCCTCAGGAGGATGTATCACCTGCGCTCACAGGATCTGTTTTTATTGACTGTCCCTAAAGCCTGCACTGATTTTGGCAAAAAGGCTTTTAATTTTGCAGCACCATCTGCATGGAATCAGCTTCAGAATGAACTACAGTTGAAGGAGTTGGTCTCACTTTATTATACTTATATTTATTATTATACTTTTAAAGGCTTTTTAAAGGACCTTGCAGAAAGGCAGTCTGTCTGTCACTGTTTTTAAATTGATTGAGGATTTTTTAGAGTGAAAGTATGTATATATATTTACCTGTAAGTGTCTCTGTATCTATTTGTAACCGCGCTGCTGCCACTTGCCAGGACACTATTGTAAAAGAGATTTTTAATCTCCAGGAGTTTTTTTATCCTGGATAAATAAAGGTTTAAAAGCAGGCAGAACCTGCTGCAGGAGCCACCCAGGCCCCTGAGTATCATGGTAACACTGACTTGGATGGTACCTGAACCTGTCCTGTGAACACGCTGCAGTGAAGCATTGCTGGGTGTGGTTCCAGGTGTAGCAGAGTTTCAGAAGCAGCCGGTTCTCCTGCACTTGAACCTGCTGCTGTGTGCCGGTTCTGATCCGGTCACAGAGCAGCATGAGACCGGCGGTGTCTCATAGGAGTTCTGATATCTGTGCAGGCTACACAGTACTTTAGCACAACACACCTGAATCCTCACAGCAGCTGTCAGAGTTTGTGTTGCATTGTGGGTAATGTAGTTCACTAAGCAGAGGAGTGTGGGATAAAAATTATCTGGATCTCTCTGCAGGAGAACATCGAGAAGAACTCTCTGGAACATCAAGAGGAGATCCAGCAGCTACAGAAACAACACACACTGCAGCTGGAGGTACACACACAAACCACACACACACACAAACTAGACACACACACACACACACACTAGACACACACTAGACACACACACACACTAGACACACACTAGACACACACACACACACACACACACACTAGACACACACTAGACACACACACACACACACACTAGACACACACTAGACACACACACACACACTAGACACACACACACACACACACACACTAGACACACACTAGACACACACACACACACACACACACACACTAGACACACACTAGAGACACACACACACACATACACACACTAGACACACACACACACACACTAGACACACACACTAGACACACACACAAACACACACACTAGACACACACACACACACACTAGACACACACACACACACTAGACACACACACACACACTAGACACACACACACACACTAGACACACACACACACACACACACACTAGACACACACTAGACACACACACACACACACACTAGACACACACACACACACACACACACTAGACACACACTAGAGACACACACACACACACACACTAGACACACACTAGAGACACACACACACACACACACTAGACACACACACACACACACACACACACACACACACACACTAGACACACACACACACTAGACACACACACACACTAGACACACACACACACACTAGACACACACACACACACTAGACACACACTAGACACACACGTGTGTGTGTGGGATCTGGTGCATCTCTAATTGAGTGTGTTTCTAATTAAAGCGTAGCGGTCTCCATGGTAACACACCGCCGTGTCAGTGGTTTGTTGTTTCCTGTGTTTGACCACAGCGACTGAAACACAACACTGGGAAACTTTTACAAATATTTCATCTTCATAAATCGTTCCGACCAGACCTTTTACATCCGGACAGTGTTGAAAGCCAAACGGCACATTCCCTGTGAAAAGAGAGAAGTTATGGGGGAGACCAGCTGTTAGCGTTAGCTCGCAGCGTACCCCATCACTGAAACACTGCCTTCTAACGTGAAGCTGCTTCGTTCAGAGGTTCTGCGGGTTTGTTCTGGAGCGGAGGAGCCGGCTCCTGAACCACCAACACTGAAGGAATCCTAACGGGAGCACTCCCATGATCCCACACTACTTCACGGTGCTTGTTATTGTTCTGATGTGAGGGCCCCTCACTGTGCATTTAATCAGGGGCCGTGTGAACAGCTGGGTCCAAAGGCCTCTGGGTGACTGTAGTGAAGCTGGTCCTTTCAGAAACAATGTCCAGATGGATTTCTGCACCACCAAAGCTCCAGAGAACAGTTCACTCTGTCCTGGAGAAAGACTTCGTTATCAGTGGAGTTTGATAACGAACCCATAAAGCTCAGCTCGCTGTGCATCATGGGATATGTCCGTGTGGCTGTAACGAGTTCTTTCAGCCAATCAGATAGCTGGCTGAGTTGTGGTCCTCTGAGAGAGCTGCTGTTATCTGCTGCTGACAGAAGCCAGGCAGCTTAAAGGAAAAGTTCATAACCACGGAGCGGTCTAATTAGCGGCAGGCCCGGGGCTCGCCAGGTGCGCTGAGCGCCGGCCCGTGTTGTTTCCTGTCTGCAGACGCAGCTACAGCTCAGGTAGAGAAAAGAGTCCTCGTTTGATTTCAGAAAATCGCTGATCTGTGAGCTCTAACGTAGAGACTGATATTTCATGGGTCTGCAGGAACGTTCAGGGTCTGAGAACATAGTAACGGGTCTGAAAGAAGCAGACCAGGAACCTGAACACAGCTCTGTGTGTGCGGCAGCCTGCAGGTGTTTTAATGGAGACCTGAATTAGCAGCAGAGATTAGAGGAGATTAAATGTAGTTTAATCCCTCAAGTGGATTACAGTTGGGGGGGCAGCACTGTCTACATTTGTTCTCTTAACTTTTTTCAGCAGAAAGGAAGTGTTTCTGAGCAGGTTGACATTCTTCCAGCTGTTACAGCTGTTGGATCAGTAACATTGTGTTTTACAGTTAGTGCTGATCTGGTCCAGCCGGTCCTCCTCAATAAGACCACTTCCACACATACAGTATCTCTAAAAGTGAGTCCACGCCTCACGTGTGTAAATATGTGATTCTATCTTTCACGTGACGACACTGAAGAAATTACCCTATGCTCCAGTGTAAAGTAGTGAGCGTACAGCTTGTATAACAGTGTAAAGTAGTGAGCGTGCAGCTTGTATAACAGTGTAAAGTAGTGAGCGTACAGCTTGTATAAAGTGTAAAGTAGTGAGCGTGCAGCTTGTAGAACAGCGTAAAGTAGCGAGCGTGCAGCTTGTAGAACAGCGTAAAGTAGCGAGCGTGCAGCTTGTAGAACAGCGTAAAGTAGCGAGCGTGCAGCTTGTAGAACAGCGTAAAGTAGTGAGCGTACAGCTTGTAGAACAGTGTAAAGTAGTGAGCGTACAGCTTGTAGAACAGTGTAAAGTAGTGAGCGTACAGCTTGTAGAACAGTGTAAAGTAGTGAGCGTGCAGCTTGTATAAAGTGTAAAGTAGTGAGCGTGCAGCTTGTATAAAGTGTAAAGTAGTGAGCGTACAGCTTGTATAACAGCGTAAAGTAGTGAGCGTGCAGCTTGTAGAACAGTGTAAAGTAGTGAGCGTGCAGCTTGTAGAACAGTGTAAAGTAGTGAGCGTGCAGCTTGTAGAACAGTGTAAAGTAGTGAGCGTGCAGCTTGTATAAAGTGTAAAGTAGTGAGCGTGCAGCTTGTATAAAGTGTAAAGTAGTGAGCGTGCAGCTTGTAGAACAGCGTAAAGTAGTGAGCGTGCAGCTTGTAGAACAGCGTAAAGTAGTGAGCGTGCAGCTTGTATAAAGTGTAAAGTAGTGAGCGTGCAGCTTGTATAAAGTGTAAAGTAGTGAGCGTACAGCTTGTAGAACAGTGTAAAGTAGTGAGCGTGCAGCTTGTAGAACAGTGTAAAGTAGCGAGCGTGCAGCTTGTAGAACAGTGTAAAGTAGCGAGCGTGCAGCTTGTAGAACAGCGTAAAGTAGCGAGCGTGCAGCTTGTAGAACAGCGTAAAGTAGTGAGCGTGCAGCTTGTAGAACAGTGTAAAGTAGTGAGCGTGCAGCTTGTATAAAGTGTAAAGTAGTGAGCGTGCAGCTTGTATAAAGTGTAAAGTAGTGAGCGTACAGCTTGTAGAACAGTGTAAAGTAGTGAGCGTACAGCTTGTAGAACAGTGTAAAGTAGTGAGCGTACAGCTTGTAGAACAGTGTAAAGTAGTGAGCGTACAGCTTGTAGAACAGTGTAAAGTAGTGAGCGTGCAGCTTGTATAAAGTGTAAAGTAGTGAGCGTGCAGCTTGTATAAAGTGTAAAGTAGTGAGCGTACAGCTTGTATAACAGTGTAAAGTAGTGAGCGTGCAGCTTGTATAAAGTGTAAAGTAGTGAGCGTACAGCTTGTAGAACAGCGTAAAGTAGTGAGCGTGCAGCTTGTAGAACAGTGTAAAGTAGTGAGCGTGCAGCTTGTAGAACAGTGTAAAGTAGTGAGCGTGCAGCTTGTAGAACAGCGTAAAGTAGTGAGCGTGCAGCTTGTAGAACAGCGTAAAGTAGTGAGCGTGCAGCTTGTAGAACAGCGTAAAGTAGTGAGCGTGCAGCTTATATAAAGTGTAAAGTAGTGAGCGTGCAGCTTGTATAAAGTGTAAAGTAGTGAGCGTACAGCTTGTAGAACAGTGTAAAGTAGTGAGCGTGCAGCTTGTAGAACAGTGTAAAGTAGTGAACGTGCAGCTTGTAGAACAGTGTAAAGTAGCGAGCGTGCAGCTTGTAGAACAGTGTAAAGTAGCGAGCGTGCAGCTTGTAGAACAGTGTAAAGTAGTGAGCGTGCAGCTTGTAGAACAGCGTAAATCTGCTGTCACCTTGTGGGCCTGGAGTTCACCAGAGCTTCACAGGTTGCCACTGGAGTCCTCTTCCACTCCTCCATGACGACATCACGGAGCTGGTGGATGTCAGACCTTCCATTTGAGGAGCCCCACAGATGCTCAACAGGGTTCAGGTCTGGAGACATGCTCGGCTTCAGTCCATCCAGTCCATCACCTTTACCCTCAGCTTCTTTAGCGAGGCAGCGGTCGTCTTGGAGGTGTGTTTGGGGTCGTCATCATGTTGGAATACTGCTTTGTGCTCCTCACCTGGTTGCCGCCACACACGCTTGACACCATCTGAACCAAATAAGTTTGTCTTGGTCTCATCAGACCACAGGACCTAGTCCACCAGGACCACTAATCCATGTCCTCGGTCTGCTGGTCTTCAGCAAACTGTTTCCGGGCTTTCTTGTGCATCATCTTTAGAAGAGGCTTCCTTCTGGGACGACAGCCATGCAGACCAGTTTGATACAGTGTGCGGCGTCTGGGCTGAGCCCTGACAGGGCCCTGACAGGCTGACCCCCCCACCCCTTCAACCTCCCAAAGACAACTTCTGGATGTGACGCTGAGCACGTGCACTCAGCTTCTCTGGTCGACCATGGGGAGGCCTGTTCTGAGTGGAACCCGTCCTGGTGAACCGCTGTATGGTCTTCGCTACCGTGCTGCAGCTCAGTTTCAGGGTCTTGGGGGTCTTCTTACAGCCTCGGCCATCTTTATGTAGAGCAACCGTTCTTTGTTTCAGATCCTCAGAGAGTTCTTTGCCATGAGGAGCCATGTTGAACTTCCAGTGAGCAGTATGAGGGAGTGTGAGAGCGACAACACCACATCTAACACACCTGCTCCCCGTTCACACCTGAGACCCTGTAACACTAACGAGTCACATGACACCGGGGAGGACAAATGGCTGCTTGGGCCCAATGTGGACATTTTCACACTGTTACACAAGTTGTACACTCACTACTTTACACTGGAGCAAAGGGTCATTTCTTCAGTGTCGTCACATGAAAAGATAGAATCACATATTTACAGAAATGTGAGGGGTGGACTCACTTTTGGGAGATACTGTATCTGGAATCAGGACTTTCAGGGACTCAGATGAAGGTCGGGGTCCAAACTTCAGACGGTCATAGGGGAAATCTTCAGCTGCAGTGCGTTCTCTGGGGAAATCCCTGCTTCAACCAGGCGCTGCGTTCTGTATATGTATTTCTGTGATGGATGACGTTGCTGTGGTCAGAAGAAATGTTTGAATGGAAATGTGGAACTCATGGTGCTGAGGTGCGAATGATTTTTATTGAAGGTGTTCACAGATGAGCCGTAACACCCTGACCTCCGAGTAACTCTGATTACCTGGTTACCATGGCACCTGTCAGTGGATCTATCAGGTGAACATTGTAGAAGCAGGAAAAATGGGCAATGTGAGGATCTGAGCGTCAAGAACCAAACTGGGATGGTTAGACGACTGGGTCAGAACATCTCCAGACCGGTCTGCAGGGCTCAGTACCCATCAGAAGGGGTCAAAGGAAGGAGAAGCTGTGAACAGGTGACAGGATCGTGGAGGGTCCGTGTGGTCCGATCCAGCAGACGAGCTGCTGTAGGTCAAACTGCTGAAGACACTGATGCTGGTTCTGATAGAAAGGGGTCAGTGGAGTCCATGGAGACGGGTCAGGGCTGTCAGGTCGTTATGTTCCTGCTGGTCAGTGTCAGTACTCATGTTAATATCAGAGGAGGCACAGAAGGAAACCTGGTATCTCCTGTCTGGACGACCTGCTGTGGTTTCTACCTGGACAGTGTAACGATGTCCTCGCTTGTCTCCCTGCAGGAGAAGCAGGCAGAGATGGAGGGACTGAAGCGGCAGCTGGTGGACGTGCAGAAGCAGAAGGACGAACACGGAGACACCATCGGAAAACTCAGACAGGTCAGAGTCCAGGTCTCGCTTTCAAAAAGCTTCATTTCCTACTTTCTTCTCCAACATCCTTCAAACTCTCTGTCTGTCTCTGTCTCTGCAGGAGATAAAGGACACTGTGGACGGCCAGAGGATTCTGGAGAAGAAGGGCAGTGCAGCGGTGAGTTTATCTGACGTTACTGAAGACAGACGGAATATATTGTGTAATTTAAGATCAGGCAGGCATGCAAATAATAATTAAAAACTAAACTGTGTGTGTGTGTGTGTGTTATTGTAAATGTGTGTGTGTGTTACTGTGTGTGTTATTGTAAATGTGTGTGTGTGTGTGTGTGTTATTGTAAATGTGTGTGTGTGTTATTGTAAATGTGTGTGTGTGTTATTGTAAATGTGTGTGTGTGTGTGTGTTATTGTAAATGTGTGTGTGTGTGTGTTATTGTAAATGTGTGTGTGTTACTGTGTGTGTTATTGTAAATGTGTGTGTGTTACTGTGTGTTATTGTAAATGTGTGTGTGTGTTACTGTGTGTGTTATTGTAAATGTGTGTGTGTGTGTGTTATTGTAAATGTGTGTGTGTGTGTGTTATTGTAAATGTGTGTGTGTGTGTGTTATTGTAAATGTGTGTGTGTGTGTGTTATTGTAAATGTGTGTGTGTGTGTGTTATTGTAAATGTGTGTGTGTGTGTGTTATTGTAAATGTGTGTGTGTGTGTGTTATTGTAAATGTGTGTGTGTGTGTGTTATTGTAAATGTGTGTGTGTGTGTGTGTTATTGTAAATGTGTGTGTGTGTGTTATTGTAAATGTGTGTGTGTGTGTGTTATTGTAAATGTGTGTGTGTGTGTGTTATTGTAAATGTGTGTGTGTGTTACTGTGTGTGTTATTGTAAATGTGTGTGTGTGTTACTGTGTGTGTTATTGTAAATGTGTGTGTGTGTTACTGTGTGTGTTATTGTAAATGTGTGTGTGTGTTACTGTGTGTGTTATTGTAAATGTGTGTGTGTTACTGTGTGTGTTATTGTAAATGTGTGTGTGTGTGTTATTGTAAATGTGTGTGTGTGTGTTATTGTAAATGTGTGTGTGTGTGTTATTGTAAATGTGTGTGTGTTACTGTGTGTGTTATTGTAAATGTGTGTGTGTGTGTTATTGTAAATGTGTGTGTGTGTGTGTTATTGTAAATGTGTGTGTGTGTGTTATTGTAAATGTGTGTGTGTGTGTTACTGTGTGTGTTATTGTAAATGTGTGTGTGTTACTGTGTGTGTTATTGTAAATGTGTGTGTGTTACTGTGTGTGTTATTGTAAATGTGTGTGTGTTACTGTGTGTGTTATTGTAAATGTGTGTGTGTGTGTTATTGTAAATGTGTGTGTGTGTGTTATTGTAAATGTGTGTGTGTTACTGTGTGTGTTATTGTAAATGTGTGTGTGTTACTGTGTGTGTTATTGTAAATGTGTGTGTGTTATTGTAAATGTGTGTGTGTGTGTGTTATTGTAAATGTGTGTGTGTGTGTGTTATTGTAAATGTGTGTGTGTGTGTGTTATTGTAAATGTGTGTGTGTGTGTGTTATTGTAAATGTGTGTGTGTGTGTTATTGTAAATGTGTGTGTGTGTTATTGTAATGTGTGTGTGTTACTGTGTGTGTTATTGTAAATGTGTGTGTGTGTTATTGTAAATGTGTGTGTGTGTTATTGTAAATGTGTGTGTGTGTTATTGTAAATGTGTGTGTGTGTTATTGTAAATGTGTGTGTGTTACTGTGTGTGTTATTGTAAATGTGTGTGTGTGTGTTATTGTAAATGTGTGTGTGTTACTGTGTGTGTTGTTGTAAATGTGTGTGTGTGTGTGTGCAGCTGAAGGACTTGAAGCGGCAGCTGCAGCTGGAGAGGAAGAGAGCCGACAAACTGCAGGAGAGACTCCAGGAAATCCTGACCAACAGCAAGACCAGGACAGGTACACACACCTGACACACACCCTGAGTGTGTGATGTCACTGTGATGTCACCGTGTCGGTGTTTGATGGGTTTAAGGTTCTGTGCGTCTCCGGAGGGAGGAGACTTTCTTGGATGAATCAACACATGAAATAAGTTTCATGTTCTCCCCGCTGCGCCGTGCCTCAGCGCTGTGCAGCGGCGGCGGCGGCGGCAGCGTGCAGTAGTGTCGTGCGGCATCGCTCTTTGTTGTACGTTCCTGGTAGCAACAACAAAGTCTGGCCTCCATTTCGACTTCCTATAACGGACAGAAACGACAGCGGGCAGTAAGCCCGCGCTCTGACATTACAGACGGCGTTCCCGTCTCCCTATAGGTTATTGATCTGCACAGACTCGGAGCTCCATTTCCTGTCCACGGAGCAGAACCTGATGTGACTGTGAAACTATGGAGGAGTATTTAAGTCTCTGAACGGACGGCCTCCCCTTGAAACGCTCCAGTAAGGAGAGTGTGTGTGCGTGTGTGTGTGTCCTAAGTGGTTCAGATGTGATTGTAACGTGACCGATGGGTCCGATAATCGGTGGCCTGCTGACCCTGCATCAGGAGGTTCTGGTTCAGTCCAGAATCTGCTGCTCAATATTTAATTCAGCGCTGAAGTGGACACACTGGCGTCTGCTGGGAAAACACGCACACACGCTTTCTGTTTGCCTCCATTTAACTATTTCTCTCACTTCTTTCTTTTTTAACAGCCCTGCTCCCACAGATTTTACTCATTTTACCATGTGCACACACACTCATGCACGCTCACACACTCATGCACACTCACACACTCATGCACGCTCACACACTCATGCACACTCACACACTCATGCACGCTCACACACTCATGCACGCGCACGCTCACACACTCATGCACGCTCACACAGAGCTGTAAAGTCAGCGGCAGTCCTGAGCTTCATGTATAATCTATGAGCAGTGATGAATGTTTAAAGGCTCGTCTGCACAAACCTGAGAATCAGACATTTTAAAGTAGCCTACTTATCTCTCTGCCTACTCACAGCACCTGCCTTAAAGGGACGGTCCGCTGCCGTAAAGGGCTGATCCGCTTTTAAAAAGGAGATTTATGGCGGGATGTTACACGCAAAGCACGCAGGCAATTGTGTGAACAATGTGTGTACGCATTGTTAAAAAACAAATATATCCAGGGCTTTAGAAGGTCTGCGGCGTTAAAGGGACGGCCCGCGGCGTTAAAGGGACGGCCCGCGGCGTTAGAGTGTTAGTTTTTTCTTTTACAGGGGTGCCAGTCAGGTCTCTCTCCTGACATTTAAGATTTTTAGGCTTACTACACAAATGTCACAAAGGACGCATGCATAAAATGTACACCCTCGCACTGAAACAACTGGACGGCGGCGATTATTGTACTCAGTGGTTTGTGGCCGATACGGTGAAAGAACGCGATTGTTGATGACTCGAACGTCTGTAGAGATTAACTACCTCAGTTCTAACAAAGAGCGTGTTGCTCCGCCGCTTCTCTCGAACCTCTCTCTCCCATTCATTTTTTCACATTACTTTTATTTTACAAGAACTCTAACATTTAATTAACTAATCAAATAATCCAGTGTAATTAGGTTATCAGCGAGTCAGTGGTGTCAGCATGTTTGCAATGTAGTAGTTAATAAAGAATGCAAAATAATGAGGAGCGAGGAGTAAAGGAACTGCGTTTCCCTCAGGTGGGATCTGCTTTATATAGGGAGAAAACCGGACCCCAGGTAGTACATGATGACGACGACGACCAAGACCCCGCCTACTGACACCTACAGCAGAACACACGCATAAATACTCAACAACCAGACAGAGACGAGGACGTCCCGGGGACGTCACAGGACCGCAGCAGCAGACCCATACACAGAAACTGAACATCAGCGTTTGTATAGATTTGTATAAATGGACCTCTACACATTTTCTACACCGTAAAATATCACATGGTGCAGATCAGGCAGCCGGCAGGGGGCTGCAGTCACTACCAAGGCGACCAATCACAGTCCTTGTGGTCTGCATCGCCGCGACGTGTACTTTCATTTTTGGGGACTCGGGTCAGCTGAGCAGCAAACTGAGTCACTTTAAACATCAGCACTTTCTAACTTCTGTTTTATAATAATGAAGTCATTCACAGAACCATCACAGAAACTCTTGACTCCAGCGATATAAGCACAGCAGGATCAGCCTACTCACTGCTTTGAAATGTCTTTAATATTTTTTATTTGCTCCCAGTTCGTCTGACACAGCCTGACACAGCCGTTAAAATTCATGGGTTTTATTTTTCTTTTGTTAGGCTGAATATTATGAGCAGTTTGGTGGGGATACTGAAATACAGAATTTTAATATGAACGTAGGCTGTTTTAGGTCACTATAGCTTTCTTAGGCCGACTACAGAGACTGTAGACATGTTCCTCCCCACCTTCTGCGATGTGGGCGCAAAAAGGTGGGACGGTGAGTTTTCAGCAGCCTAAACGTTCAGATTCAGTCTTTCAGCCACTATTTGAGCTCATTTTATGGCATGAATGGAGTTTTTGTTTCATTGTTAATTTAGAGTTAAGTTAATTTAGAACAATGTTTGGACACTTTTGAGTGTGTTAAATAAATTAATCTCATTTTTGAAGTGACAACAAATTTTTTAAAGTGAGGGAGAACTTTTAATGTGGAAACGCAGACACAGCCGAGCTGAAAGAATGAGGCTGATATTTTCATACACTTCTATCAACACAGTATGATCGACTACGCCTGGTCGGTTTCTGCCTCCCTGCATGTGTCAGCTGCAGGCGTCGTATTTCTGTAGTGTTACAGTTTAATCCTGGTTCATGAAACATGACGCTCTGCTGACAGTGGACCTGTTCGTGTCTGCGATTGGTCATCTGCTGCTAACTCCGCCTCTTTTATGTGAACGCGCTCCCGGCTGGATCGGGAAACCCTGGGTTGACTTACCGAGTTGGTATCCAGCTTCGTGGTCGCGCTTATCCCGATCGAGCCAGATAACGAAAACACATCCTGGGTTTGTTGAACTGGCTTCGTGGTGCAGGTCCCGGTGTTGCTGGCTGATCCGGGTCACCTTCTCTCTGCAGGTCTGGAGGAGCTGGTTCTGTCAGAGATTAACAGTCCCAGCCGGACCCAGCAGACCGGAGACTCGTCCTCCGTCTCCTCCTTCTCCTACAGAGACATGATGAAGGAGGCGCAGCCGGGCAATCAGAACAAGGTGGGTGGGGCCTTTACGTCACGTGACCTGTTACATCCTGCTGCTTCATCATTTCCCATCAGCCCCCTCTGTGAGCATCTGATGGCTCAGGAAGTAAAGTCTGTCCCCTCTTTCCTCCATATCCCCTCTGTCACCCCCGTCCTCTCCCTGTCTCCTCTGTTCCCTCTTTCCTCCATGTCTCCTCTGTCCCCCCCCGTCCTCTCCCTGTCTCCTCTATCCCCCCCCGTCCTCTCCCTGTCTCCTCTGTCCCCCCCGTCCTCTCCCTGTCCCCTCTGTCCCCCCCGTCCTCTCCCTGTCCCCTCTCTGTCCCCTCTCTCCTCCATATCCCCTCTGTCCCCCCCGTCCTCTCCCTGTCTCCTCTGTCCCCCCCGTCCTCTCCCTGTCCCCTCTGTCCCCCCGTCCTCTCCCTGTCCCCTCTGTCCCCCCGTCCTCTCCCTGTCCCCTCTGTTCCCTCTTTCCTCATATCTCCTCTGTCCCCCCCGTCCTCTCCCTGTCCCCTCTGTCCCCCCCGTCCTCTCCCTGTCCCCTCTGTCCCCCCGTCCTCTCCCTGTCTCCTCTGTCCCCCCGTCCTCTCCCTGTCTCCTCTGTCCCCCCCGTCCTCTCCCTGTCCCCTCTGTTCCCTCTTTCCTCATATCTCCTCTGTCTCCCCCCGTCCTCTCCCTGTCCCCTCTGTCTCCCCCGTCCTCTCCCTGTCCCCTCTGTCCTCAGTCCGGAGGAGGCAGCCCTCAGTCTCAGCGTCCTGCGGAGTTATCTGACGACGAGGTGGGCGAGCTGTTCCAGAGACTCGCCGGGGTTCAGCAGGAGAAATGGATGCTGGAGGAGAAGGTGAGGAGGCTCCTCTGTTAGAGATGACCGGAAGTCACATGACCCGTCAAAGTGACCTCCAGCTGCTCAACATGTCAGAGGTCACACGAGGGGAAGTGTCACGCTCGGGGACACGCTGGTGGATGGCTCACAGTGGGAATCGAACCTGTGTCTTAACAGGTGTCAACAGTGAACGTAGTGGGAAGAAAATGCTGCTGAAGAATCAGAGATAAAAAGAAGATGTGAAAGTATTCACAGTATTACTACACTGTAGTATTACTACACCAGAGTATTACTACACTGTAGTATTACCCGAGTACTCCAGAGTATTACTACACTGTAGTATTACTACACTGTAGTATTACTCGGGTAATACTACAGTGTAGTAATACTACAGTGTAGCAATACTACAGTGTAGCAATACTACAGTGTAGCAATACTACAGTGTAGCAATACTACAGTGTAGTAATACTCTGGAGTACTCGGGTAATACTACAGTGTAGTAATACTACAGTGTAGTATTACTACACTGTAGTATTACTCGGGTAATACTACAGTGTAGTATTACTACACAGTAGTAATACAGTGTAGTATTACTACACTGTAGTATTACCCGAGTAATACTACAGTGTAGTAATACTACACTGTAGTATTGCTACACTGTAGTATTGCTACACTGTAGTATTGCTACACTGTAGTATTACCCGAGTACTCCAGAGTATTGCTACACTGTAGTATTACTACACTGTAGTATTACCTGAGTTCTTCCTCCACCTCTTCAGCAGACTTGAGGTTTTTGTCTCCGTCAGGTGAAACACCTGGAGGTCAGCTGTTCGTCCATGGCTGAAGACATCTGCAGGAAGAGCGCCATCATAGAGACCTACGTGATGGACAGCCGCATAGGTAACACGCACACACAGACACACACAGTACTAGTAACAGACAGACGGACAGACATTTCTGGACTAATGGGATGCAGCCTCAGTCTCTTCAGTCTTCGTTACCTTTGAGCGTTTGAAGGAGAGTAAAGTAATTTTTAAAAGTGAGTCAGCAGCTCCTGAACGTGGACTCAGACTCTGCTGTCATGTGGACTCGTGTGTTGGAGGGTTTAAATCAGAAAACGGATGCTTTGACTTGATGTTTGATGTCGTGACGTCCTTTGCTGACAGTTTTCTGTCCAGCGGAGCTTCTTCTGATCACTTTATAAACTGCTGGGCAGCTCGTGACTTTCACCATAATGATACTAAAACTTTATTTGTTGATTATTTCTGCTGTTATTGATCTGCAGAGAAACTAAAAGAGAACACAGCTGACGATTCTTTAGCGTGCTCTTTCTCTTTGATGCGTCGTAGAGTTCTTTACACATAAGGACTGGCGAGCGCCATCGATCATAGCCCGACGGTCAGCGAGCTGGGCGACTTGCAAATCGGGCTTTAAATCGTGTCGTGTGAACGAGGCTTCAGAGTTCAGCTTTGCCAGACGCCATGCAGTGTATGGGGGGGAGTGAGGGCCAATCAGCTGCTCCATTATGCACATTCCAGCTAGCGAACGCACGTGCACCTGCCTCGCTGTGTCAGTAGCAGCGTCGGCGTCACCTGGCAGCCAGGAGCTGGAACGATCCGGCGCCATCACAGAGGTGAAACACCTGAGTTTCTCTACCTGTCCAGCTGCCCCTGCTCAGTAACTCGTCTCTCTCCTCAGACGTGTCGGGCGCCGCGGTCGGAGGCCACGGAGGCCACGGAGGTCACGGAGGCTCTCAGGGAGACAGGGGAGGTCTTGGTTCAGTCCTGAGAGACCTGGTCAAACCGGGAGACGAGAATCTGAGAGAGATGAACAAGAAGCTGCAGAACATGTTGGAGGAGCAGCTGACCAAGAACATGCACCTGCAGAAGGTAACGCGCATGCACACACACACACACACACACACACACACACACACACACACACACACACACACACACAGAAATCTACACAACAAACAGGGCCTGAGCAGGGTTTCTGGGTAATGTAGTTCACTGCTGTTAGACTTAAATCACACATCACAGCTTGAAAGAGGAACAGTCACTTTATCACTGTCGCCGGACTCCACTGATGAAAGCAGTAATTTTACCTCTCTGGTCCACCGCTGCCTCAATTGGTTTGTTTTTTTTTTTTAATGTGACGGTTAGTTTTTGTTTTGTTATTGTGACGGTTAGTTTTTGTTTTGTTATTGTAACGGTTAGTTTTTGTTTTGTTATTGTGACGGTTAGTTTTTGTTTTGTTATTGTGACGGTTAGTTTTTGTTTTGTTATTGTGACGGTTAGTTTTTGTTTTGTTATTGTAACGGTTAGTTTTTGTTATTGTGACATTTGATTAGTTTTTGTTTTGTTATTGTGACGGTTAGTTTTTGTTATTGTGACGGTTAGTTTTTGTTATTGTGACATTTGATTAGTTTTTGTTTAGTTATTGTGACGGTTAGTTTTTGTTTTGTTATTGTGACGGTTAGTTTTTGTTTTGTTATTGTAACGGTTAGTTTTTGTTTTGTTATTGTGACGGTTAGTTTTTGTTATTGTGACATTTGATTAGTTTTTGTTTAGTTATTGTGACGGTTAGTTTTTGTTATTGTGACGGTTAGTTTTTGTTATTGTGACGGTTAGTTTTTGTTATTGTGACGGTTAGTTTTTGTTATTGTGACATTTGATTAGTTTTTGTTTAGTTATTGTGACGGTTAGTTTTTGTTTAGTTATTGTGACGGTTAGTTTTTGTTTTGTTATTGTGACGGTTAGTTTTTGTTTAGTTATTGTGACGGTTAGTTTTTGTTTAGTTATTGTGACGGTTAGTTTTTGTTATTGTGACGGTTAGTTTTTGTTATTGTGACATTTGATTAGTTTTTGTTTAGTTATTGTGACGGTTAGTTTTTGTTTAGTTATTGTGACGGTTAGTTTTTGTTTTGTTATTGTAACGGTTAGTTTTTGTTTTGTTATTGTAACGGTTAGTTTTTGTTATTGTGACATTTGATTAGTTTTTGTTTTGTTATTGTAACGGTTAGTTTTTGTTATTGTGACATTTGATTAGTTTTTGTTTTGTTATTGTAACGGTTAGTTTTTGTTATTGTGACGGTTAGTTTTTGTTATTGTGACGGTTAGTTTTTGTTATTGTGACATTTGATTAGTTTTTGTTTAGTTATTGTGACGGTTAGTTTTTGTTTAGTTATTGTGACGGTTAGTTTTTGTTTAGTTATTGTGACGGTTAGTTTTTGTTATTGTGACGGTTAGTTTTTGTTATTGTGACATTTGATTAGTTTTTGTTTAGTTATTGTGACGGTTAGTTTTTGTTTAGTTATTGTGACGGTTAGTTTTTGTTTTGTTATTGTAACGGTTAGTTTTTGTTTTGTTATTGTAACGGTTAGTTTTTGTTATTGTGACATTTGATTAGTTTTTGTTTTGTTATTGTAACGGTTAGTTTTTGTTATTGTGACCGTTTGTTTTTGTTTGTGGAGGCGGCAGGTCCAGGTTCTTAAATACTGAAGTTTCCTTTTTAAATTTTGAACACGGGTTTGTTCTGACGTCCGTTGGCTGTGTGACGTTAGCGGCGGTCGTGGGGTTGACTGTGTGAGGCGGTTTAGGAATAACAGACACTCCCTCTCTCTGCAGGACCTGGAGGTTCTGTCCCAGGAATTAGTCCGGCTCAGTAAAGACAGCGGTCCTGGTGCAGCGGGCTCGGGATGAGACTATTGCCTGGATCCATCCGTCCATTCCCTTCCTCGTCACTCAGCTGGAAGGCCGGACTGCGACTAACACTTGGATTCAACATTTCTTTTATTCCCATTCCCTGTGTTCATGACCTGCTGTGGGCTTCATCTAATGTCTGGAGCCGCCATGATTTCACCACCTCAGTCTGCCTGCTGTGCTCAGACTAAATACTGGAATGTCTCCATCTACTGTTTCTCAATGACGAGAGGAAGCAGTACGTTTTAAAAGTAAAGAAGAAGAAGACCAGAGGGAATGGAAAGCTGAGAACAGCCGGTTTATGTTGCTACTGAATGTACTGTAATTAGACAGATGGGTCGTGGCTACAACCTGGAAAACACACATTATACCTGACTGTAAATCTTTTGCGGGTTTCTACGTCTTATAGGTGATTTCAGATGGCGAGCGGGGCGTTCCCACTCTCACCTGAAGTTACCTGTCCGGTCCTGGCTATGTCCTGGAATACACACGTCTGGTGTCTGAACTGACTTCTTTTGATTGCTGTGTGCAGTAACTCTGTTGTGATCTGGCTATTTCCTGTCTGCAACTGAACACCCTGGGTCCAGATATGACCTGGATCGTTTGATTTGTAACTGACTACGTTTCAGTTGAGCTTTGAGATTCTGTCTTCGATTAAAAATTCGAGCTTTCAGCCACGTCTCATGGCCTTCATCAGCAGTTTGCTTCGTTAACGTGACATAATTTTTAGCTCCGTCGATGACTAAACGTTGAGCAGGACCAGCCGTTGACGAAGGCCATGAGACGTTGCAGAAAGCTTTCAGCTTCAGACGTCAGAGCGTCAAGTTGCTCAAGCTAACCAGCTGCGTCCGTGAACAACAGCCGTGGCCGATGCTAAGCTAACTGCTGCTAACAGCGTCGACCACAGCGAGCGTTCCCGATGAGCAGCCGAGTAACTTTGACTTTCAGACAGGAAGCTTCGGCCATGGCTACGTCCTGGAGCACAAACATATTGAGCTGGTGCAGGTTGTATGTTTGTGTCGGGCCGTGGCTACAATGTGAAACTGTTATTTATTACCTTTGAAATTCCTCGTGGAAACGCGCCTGTCCTGGCCCCGACTACTCGCCGGTCGTAGTCCTGGTCCGTAAATCCTAGTCAGTTACTCAAAAGAGAAGTGCATGAAAAAAAGTCAACGTTCACAGATGAGTGAAAATTGTGTTTTTAAAGGTTGCTGTGTTTTCCTCTCCTGTGGCCGTCCTCCCTCCCTCCGGTCCTCCCCCTCCCCCCGTTCCTCCCTCCGGTCCTCCCATCTGCCCTCCCGCCCTCTCTCCGTCCTCCCTCACACCTCCCTGTCGCCCCGTGACTTCCGCTCAGCCTGGGACGCAGACTGGCTCCATGAAGACCAAACGATTGTCTCTTTGTTTTGTTGTGATCAGCTTTTAATCTCCAGGGCCGTGTCTATGTCTTGTTTCCGTCCCCGCTGGGGAAACCAAAACGTGTGAAACCGTCAGCTGTGACCGGCTGGGTCTACTTCCTGCTTTAAATAATATATCGTATTATTTTGGTGTCTTTAAATCTGTTTTCTGTAAAAAGCTCAACAGGAAATGAAAAACAAACACTTCCTGTCTGCTCTGCCTTTGTGTCTCCTTTTGGACTCCTTTACTACGTCCTGGATTGACCGGGCTTTGACTATATCCTGGACGTTGTGCTGTATATTTCTGCTTTGTTTCTGGCGGAGTCTGAAATGTCAGAACGAGAGAGAAACTCGATTGTTTGCGGTGCAGCTTTATTTGCTGGAAGACGTCTGTAGCTGCGACTCGACCTGAAACCCTTCAGACCAAACTGCACGACGTTTTTTCATATTGAAAGGACTCAGTGAGTCCAGCAGCCGGTCGAGCTGCACTGAAAACAAACTGAAGCCTTCTCTCTCTCACTGATCCGGGACCGGTCTATGTGCTGGGCCGTGACTTGGCCTTTGTTTTTGTTTGTTTTGTTTGAATCTGTACATATATATCTACACGCTGTGATACTAACTGTATGAAGAATCAACAGATCTATTTATGATCATGACGCTACTTATTGTGACGAGGAGGAGCTGAGTGATAAAATCTTGTCTGGAGACGACGAGTCTGCTTTTCTCTGCTCACAGAACAACTCCGCCTCAAACCAGATTAAACACAATTCTTTTAATGCATCGTGTATTAATAGAAACTAATAAAGAGTTTGAAACGACCTCCTCTGATCTGAACCCCACGGTGTGACGGCCGTACTCATTTCATCCATCATTTCCACATGCTTTTATTTAGTGAGAATAAATTATGCTGCCTTTAAAAGCAACCTTAGCCCCAGACTTTTATTCTGACCTTTGACCTCTGAGTGACTTTGTAAGAATTTCCAGTAACGTTACTTGATGATGGAGGAGAGGCGTCCTGGTCGCTGTTCATAAGCTGCTCGTACTTATTTATTAGTTTCTAGTTCTTCTACGGCACATTTTTGCTTGTGAAGTCCAGTGTTTCCTCTGGGATGGATGGAAAACCCCAACACAACATGTCTCAGCAGCAGCGCTCGTGTCCATGAGTTTAAAATGTCCGTCTTTTCCCTGTTTAATGTCAGCTTCAGAGGAATGTGGTGGTCTGTTGGTCATGGTCAGGACTTTCGGGGTCCTCCCTCAAGAAAATTTGAAGTTTTCCAATGAAAAATATGTAATTTGTTATTTTCCTGTTACGTCCCCGCCCGCTAGGGGTAAAGGGGACATAGACATAAACCAGATGTTCTTGGTAAAAGTGGAAATGTTATTTATTAAACAGAGGTTACAAACAAAAGTCAAAACAGAAATTGGGCAAGTGGGTGCTGCGTAAAACAAAGAACAAAATATAACCAAAAGAGATCCCTCCTAAACGAGGGATTACTAAACTACCATGAAAAGGAACAAACAAAAAACTCTCTAGCCGCCGTTTTAAATAGAAACACGGGGAGCGCAGCACCCCTAAACCTGGTGGGCCTAACAGGTGTAAGCAGTATCGGTAATAAGCTGTACCCTGGCCCAATTCTGCAGACCAAACACAAATCACTTAGTTCAAAACAGGATGTGTTGCCGACTCTCAGTAACACGATACAATGACCAGCACAGAGGCAAACTACAGGGGTTATGGCAGCTGCCTCGACACAGCGGCAGACCGGCCTATTTAACCCGGAGGAGCTTGAAGGCGGTCTTGCAGGCAACTCGGCTCGGCTCACTCGAGTTGCCGACAGCTCCGCTCGTTACTGTGAGTACGAACAATGAGTAAGCAAGTAAAAAACATAATACTTTATCAGTACACCTGTCTGTAAGGTAAACATGTAGAAAGGGTTAATTTAATCCTCTCTGTTCAAGCACAGCTAACGTTAGCTTGGCAGTCTGTTAGGAGCAGCAGCAGGGACTGATCCAGACTGAAACGTCTCTCGGGGTTGTGATGTCAGATGTTGGGTTTATATAAAGTGACTTTGCTGTTTGGTGTCCGAACGATAATGCTGCGATGATGTGTTGAGAAGAAATCCGCTTGACACTGTTCTTGATTATAAAAGTTTATTACATCAAAGAATTCAGCATCAATTACAAGCTCTGCAGCAGCTTGGAGAGTGACCCAGCCCGATGACCACTCTGTCTCTCTGTACATCAAACACAGCTTATATAGGACATGTTTAGGTCTCTGCTAAAAACCATATAAGGGCACAGTGCTGTAAAATAAGTGTAACCATCTATTAGACACCACAGAAGGGTACAGTCCCTTCATACACACTAATCTCTTTATACCTAATTTCTACTTCCCCTAACACTGCACCCATCAATCATTACTTCCCCATAAGGGTTCACTGTCCCTCTCACCAGCTGCATGCAGAGCATTATGTTAAACTGTAATGGCCGGATGCACATATGTTATACACCACAGCTGTTGCAAACATTAATGTTGCTGCTCTGAAAACAACATTTAGCTGTAAAACATTAAATTCTAATCCTGTAATGAATTTAAAAACAACCAGGCAGCTAAAAAGCACACTTCAGTATATGTTTATTTAGCGCTGGCCGTATGTCATCTCAGCATGTAACGGTGTTATCGAACATATTTTCCTCGTGCCCGTCTGGTCTCAGCAGATGATCGTAAAGTATCGATAGAGACTCGGACCGTTGAGCGGTCTGAGGTCATCTAAAGGCCTGTTAGAGACTGTTCATGTGGCCTTCTGTGTCTTCATTTTACAGCATTTGACATTTATCTGTAGACATTAATATAAAAAATAGGCAACATGAGAAACCTCCTCCCTTTTGAGGTGCGTTTGATTTGCACATTAAAATCCAAACGGAAACGTCTCCTCGTTAGCTTAAAAGGACACGTTTGCATCACTAGTGAGCTTCACTAACCTCCTCCAGTCACCTCCGTCCTTTCTTTTCCTAACAACCAGGTTTTCAGACTCATCTGAAAAATAATTCAGGATGAACAGTGTGTCCAGGACGGAGCTGCAGGCTGCAGTGATAAAATACAGCTACCAGTTTCTTTCTATAAACTGAGCTAATGTTAAGCTGCAGATCAGCTTAAGACGCAGCCTGCTGCAGAAGCTTTCCTGCTCAGCTGCGCAGTCTGAAGGTCCGTTGCTCTGATAACAGCACCTGTCACACAGGTGTGCTTTGCAGAACGAGGAGAGGGAGCGAGCCAAGCGTTACCGTGCTCGCACAGAGTGAGAGTGAAGATAAGCAGCTCATTGATAAAATAATTGAGTGAAATTTTAGCAGCGGAATGCGAAACACTGAAATGCAGGTCAAAATAAATGACTAGTAGATTTATTTTTGTTACTAGTCATTTATTAATGACAGTAAAATGGCTTGTCGACAGAAACATTTGAATTCTTAGTTGATGAGTTTCCGGAGATAAATAATAGTGACCAGTAAAATGGAAATAGTTAATAGTAACTGATAAACAAGTACTAGTTGTGTTTAAAAAGGGACTAGTACTTATTTATTAGAATCAGAATAAAATCGGTTTTGTCAAATAAATTTAGGATCTTTTGTTCCAGCCCAAAATAAAAGCCCGATCGTCTCGCTTTGGTTTGTTTTGATCAGAGCTTTTAGTTCTCGAGTTTGTTTTTGGCCTACATCCTGGACCATGTCCCGGTCTACATCCTGGGGCTCGGTCTACATCGTGGACCACATGCTTGAGCTGGAGGGAGGAGGAGAGTCCTCAGTGCTCAGCATTTTTAATGAACTCTTAAATCTGCTGAAAGTTGCCTTAAGTTTGGTTCTCCTGTTGAAGCAGCAGGTGATTTACATGCAGAGAGAGACATCTCATGTCTCAGAGCCGACGTTTCGTCAGCTTTAACTTTTGGATTCTGTTGAGAAGTTTTAGTTTTAACCCCGTGGAGTCTGGCGCTGAATCACCTGAGCAGGTTTCACTTTTAGTAACTCTGAACGTGCTGATGTGCGACTCTCACACAGTTTCTCATTTATAAACATATAAAGTCTGTACAGCGTTAAAGTAATATTTTCAGGGTTTTACAGGAAACAGAGCGTCTGGTTGGGAAGATTCCCTTCACATATAAACTGTATTACAGTTTTTCTGATGTGTTTAGGAAGTGAACTAATATTCTGTAATAATACTTTGTAGTGTTCCTGCGTACTGCAGATTGTTGGGTTGCAAACAGGAAGCATGTGGAGTTCAGGACAGCTGAGACATGAATGAATGCAGAGAAAGTCAGAACCATCCGCGAGTCTCTAGGGCCCGGTCTACCTCCTGGAGTAGACGGGGGCTCTCTTTAGTGGTAACCTCTCTAAGTTTTCCTCTGGACTCATAAAACCTGCTGAAAGTTGAATGAAGTTTGGTTCTTTAGTTCTCCTTTAATCTCTGCAGACGACTCTGTGAACCCTGCAGACAGTCTGGCAGGAGCACTGACTCCGCCCCCTCCAGTCATCCCACAATCCTCTCTGTCGTTGGATCTTTCAGAACTCTTCCTGCGCTCAGTAAAGTTTGGTGATGGAGGTCGAGTTCGGGGCTCTCAGTGGGGAGACGCCCCCTCGCTCAGCGCTAATTAGCTGTCTGCTGCTTCCTGTCCCACAGAGAGAGACAGATTAGAGAGGTGACCGCTCGATGCTGACGGGGTCCGCCTTAACGAGATAGTGTCTGATTGGCCGGGCCGAGGGTTAATTGAAGGAGAGGAAGTGATTCGTTCTTTAAAATGTGCTTTAATTAAAAGGAAGCCTCAGAGGGCGGCTGCTGCTGTCTCCACCGCTCTAACCCGTCTGTTTCTAACCGGTCTGTCTCCATGGTTTGTCTTGTTTTCTCTCCTTTAACCAGTTACCCATAATGCACCAGTGGCGTTAGAGAGGCGTGGTTTGGGGCTGAAGAGAGGAACATGTGCTTGCACTTTAGGGGCACCTGTGAGTGAAATGTGGCGCTGTCCCGGCCACCGGCGTCACCAGCTCAAGTTTTGACCGAAGTCCTGAATGTAACTCAACGGCAGCATCCAAATCTTTTCCACGTTAACATGACGCAGCCTGTCAGGTCTTCAAAGAACGGAGGCTGCTGGCGGTAACAGCACACATCTGACAGGCAACAGGAATAAAAATCGCTACATTTTGTTTCGCCCCCTCCCTGAGAGAGAGGGAACATCGCTCACAGCTTCAGGGCTTCTCAGTAGTGTCCATAACAAAACCTTTAGATATGAAAGTTGCCAGTCAGGTTGGATTTACTGCACAAACGGTGAACAGTCGCCACAAATAACGCGACTCCTGCTGCCCCAGAGACGCTCCGCTCTGTCTGATGCCTCTCAGCTGCGGCATGTTCCCTCCGAGGCGGCTGAACTTTATCAGAGGAGCTGAAGTGAACATTTGTGTGGATGTGCGGCGAGATTTCTGTCTGATCACAATGTTTTCAGTTTTCTACCTCTCGTCTCATCCCGTACAGTCCCAGACGGTCTGAAGGGGAACAAAGTAGTTTATTGGTCATTAAACAGCACAAGGGTGCTCATCCAAACAAAATGTGTCGTTCCTTCACGCTGCACACACAACAAAAAAAAACATGGTAACATAAAATAAAGCTTTTGAATTTACATCTGGGCTGAACGTAAACAGCAGCAACCAGATGATGAGTTTCATCTTCACAATGCTCAGTGAGGAGCAGAGTCCATCCTAGAGTCGTTAACGGAGATGTTAGCATGCTCCGCAGATTTCTGAGAGTCTTCAGCTGACTCTAGCATCCTTCTGAACCTCACTGAGCATTGTGCTCTGAGCTCGTGCAGACATCTCTGCAGGACGGCCTCTCCCGGGCAGAGCAGCAACAGACCGTTTGTCTCACCGTGGACTTCAGAGAAACTTCTCTAACCTTTCATTCTCTTTCCCTTGTTCGCTGCGTTCGGTACCTGCTGGCGGGTCCACAGTTTTTGATATTAGCATGACACCAGAAGACATCTCATGATCAATCTGCGCAAGCAATTTCTAGAAATCATCTGGTAACCATGGTAACAGGTAAAGTCCAGCTTTTTAGTCTCTGAATCAACTGAGCAGATGAAGAAACGGGAGGAGGCCAACGGGGGGGAGGAGCTTCTTCTTCTTCCTCTTTTTAAATTTTATTAAAATTTAATACTAATGAACTTTTATTTTTCCGATCGCAGCCGCTGCAGCGTCCTTGGTTGCCACTTTCACATGTTTGAAAACAGGTTGTTGGCCCCTCCCCTTCTGCTACGCAGCCAAACTGGAGACCGTTGAGGGTGAGAAGCGTCCGGCGCTCCACACTTTCTGTTACCCATAGTGCACTTGGCCATAACTGTCACTGTGGTGACGAGTTTGTCTGACATGTAACAACATGAAGCTGCAGAACCAGGACCAGCCGGGTCACCTGAGACGCCAGCGCTGGTTATTTCATAGCTTTCAGAAGAACAAGTTGAAGCTGATGCTTTGGGTCGCAGCCTCCTCATCCTCACACAGCTGATACTTCATGTTCGGGAGCGTTTCTTCGTCAGGTCTGGTTCTGGTTAGCCACAACCTGCTGTCACAGGAAACAGGATGCACCTCGCAGGTATTACAGGTCCATGAAGGCGCAGTCGGCTGATCCCGACACGTGTCCGTCGCTCTCTTCATGGCTGAAACCTGGAACCTAACAGATCGTAAAGTTTCAGACTTTAACCAGAGCCTATTTACTCGCTCGCCAATTACAGTGTCGGCGAATGAATGGTGGTCAGAAACACTTCACTGGTTAGAGGAGTTGAAGGTCCTCACAGTTCCAGAAGAACAGAGGCGTGTGAGGACTGGAGGACGTAACCGGACTTTCTGACCGGCCTGGGAAACCAGGGGGTCCGACAGGAGAGAGAGGGAGAGAGAGAGAGAGGGACTGCCGGCAGAAGTCGGATTACAGAGTTTAAAATATTCACGAGTTTTCTCTGCAGCAGTGGCTAAAAATAGACCCGGTGGGGGTGACAGAATCTGTCAGTTTGTTTTCACAACAGAAACCAACACAGAGCCTTTACTGTCTTCTGTTCACCAGACAGGACAGTCAACGCATCACGAGACAAGACAGTACACAAGTGAGAACAGTAAACACATCACAAGAACAGGTCCCTGAACGCATCACCAGAGGGGACAGTCAACGCATCACCAGACAAGACAGTACACAAGTGAGAACAGTAAACACATCACAAGAACAGGTCCCTGAACGCATCACCAGAGGGGACAGTCAACGCATCACCAGACAAGACAGTACACAAGTGAGAACAGTAAACACATCACAAGAACAGGTCCCTGAACGCATCACCAGAGGGGACAGTCAACGCATCACGAGACAAGACAGTACACAAGTGAGAACAGTAAACACATCACAAGAATAGGTCCCTGAACGCATCACCAGACGGGACAGTCAACGCATCACGAGACAAGACAGTACACAAGTGAGAACAGTAAACACATCACAAGAACAGGTCCCTGAACGCATCACCAGAGGGGACAGTCAACGCATCACGAGACAAGACAGTACACAAGTGAGAACAGTAAACACATCACAAGAACAGGTCCCTGAACGCATCACCAGCGGAACCACTTGGTCTTTTGTTGTTGTTTATTTGAGCTCAGATCAACTTTACACTCATGGCTTTAACACATACACACTCACACTCAGAGTGTGGTGTGGCCCCCAGAGGCCTCAGAGTATTGATTGGACTCTCAGTGTGTAATGAGAGCCGCTGTGTTTGTTTTTAGCTTCAGAGTGGGAGGAGAGAGATGTGGCACTGCGGCAAGACACACACACAATAAAGAGGTGGTATTCTGCTCAGGTTCCTCATCTTATTCAGAGTTTGTACCAGAGCAGGTTTCCATGGTTATGTTTGTGTCATACTGCACATTGCTGCAGCTCCTCTTTTCAGCCTGTGTTGAAGGCTTCGTTTTAGCTATGGAGTGATACATCTTGTCTCTAAATGATCTTTGTTGGGAGTTGCACATGCTCAGTTCATAGTTAAGGACTACTAGCCAATCAGAAGCAGAGAAGGGCGGGTCAGCGAGAAGCCGGTAAACGGCTCGGGTTCAGCCGTACGGACTGGAGCGAGAGTTTCAGAGCGGCGAGTTATTAATCTGTATCCATAAAGTTTTAACTGAGCTCTGTCTCTGTCGGCGTAGCTGCTCGGCGAGCACTATGACACGTATTTTCATTGTGACGTCACAAGAAAGCGGAAGTAAAGGCTGGACTCCAAACGAGCTGTTTTCAGTTCAGAGCAGAGTTTTCTGTGGGAGATGGGAACTCCCTTTGGGCTGGACTTTGGCTTTTTCACTTTGAAAACCTGTTACATGCACAAAAAAGGTTTATAACTCAATAAAGGAGACGGGGGAAAGGCAAAAGCAGAATACCACCTCTTTAATAGGCGGCTGGGGCTCAGGAGGTAGAGCGGGTTGCCCGTTAATCGGAAGGTGGTTCAATCCCCGGCTCCTCCAGGTTGCAGGTCGAAGTGTCCTTGGGCAAGATACTGAACCCAGAGTTGCCCCTGGCGGCTGTTCGCCAGTGTATAAATGTGGGTGAATGCAGATGTAGTGTAAAGAAACTAAACTAAACTAAAGAACTAGAAAGGCGCTATACAAGTACGGAGCATTTAATACACAATAACACAAACAACACACAGACATGCTGAGAGTGGGAGGCTGTGACTGAACAGCGGTCTGATTCCACGCCGCTCTGCTCTGCTTCTTTCTTTCTTCAGATCTTTTGTTCGTTTGTGTCTCTTTCTGTCGGCCTTCGTTCTCTGCAGCTGTCAGACGGGTTCTGATGAAACGTGGTTCCTTCACGTTCCCCTCAGGAGGAACTGTAGCGCCACCATCAGGTCCACATGTTAACACCTGTAGGACCGATGACGTTCCCATCAGCCTCAGCTGTGCTTACTGCTAATGTTAGCATGCTATCACGCTAAATTAAGATGGTGAACAACAAAGAGCTTCAACACGCCTCCTTCACAAACTCAAACTTTGCTTCCTTTACAGTTATTATGGTAGCTCCACTGGTTTGCAGTTTTCATTTTTAGTGCTTCTTGTTGGATGATGATGTTCATACGATGAAACTCAACCTGACGTGTTGGATCTGAAAGTTTGGTTCGGCTCAATTCTGCTTCTTCAGTAACTGAAGTGTTTTATGAACGTAGCTAGCAGCCCACCCGGGCTGGCTGTGTGCAGTTCAGGGGCCGCTTCCTTCCCGAGCGTTGTTAACGAGACGTCTGGTCTACGGAGGATTTCCTATTTGTGTCACCGGCTGTTCCCGCCCTTACCCTTGCACTATGAAGCGCCACCCCTGTCGCCATCTGGACACGGCCAGCAGAAATGGAGGCAGACATCCATCCATCCATCGTCAACCGCTTGTCCTGCGTACAGGGTCGCGGTGGGCTGGAGCCAATCCCAGCTGACATCGGGCAAAAGGCGGGATACACCCTGCACAGGTCACCAGTCCATCGCAGTGGAGGCAGACATTTTACCATTTAGTAGAGGAAATGGAGGTGTACTCCTCTGCCAACATCTGGGGACGCCATGTTCTCCTTCTGTTGGATCCTGGGAAACAGGACTGCCTTGTTGCACAGCTACAATGCATTCGCCTGAACTGAAACGGCTGGGAATGTTAGCAAGGCCGCTGGAGCCGCTGGACTGAGGCTGGATCTGCTGGAGCCGCTGGACTGAGGCTGGATCTGCTGGAGCCGCTGGACTGAGGCTGGATCTGCTGGAGCCGCTGGACTGAGGCTGGACCTGTGTGTCTCTGTGTGTGTGTCTCTGTGTGTGTGTGTCTCTGTGTGTGTGTGTCTCTGTGTGTGTGTCTGTGTGTTTGTGTGTGTGTGTGTCTCTGTGTGTGTGTGTCTGTGTGTTTGTGTGTGTGTGTGTGTCTCTGTGTGTGTGTGTCTCTGTGTGTGTGTGTCTGTGTGTGTGTCTGTGTGTTTGTGTGTGTGTGTGTCTCTGTGTGTGTGTGTCTGTGTGTTTGTGTGTGTGTGTGTCTCTGTGTGTGTGTCTCTGTGTGTGTGTGTCTCTGTGTGTGTGTGTCTCTGTGTGTTTGTGTGTGTGTGTGTGTGATTGTGTCTCTGTGTGTGTGTGTGTGTGTGTGTGTGTGTGTGTGTGTGTGTGTCTGATTGTGTGTGTGTGTGTGTCTGATTGTGTGTGTGTGTGTGTGTGTTTGAGTGTGTGTGTTTGAGTGTGTGTCTCTGTGTGTGTGTTTGAGTGTGTGTGTGTCTGTGTGTGTGTTTGAGTGTCTGTGTGTGTGTTTGAGTGTGTGTCTCTGTGTGTGTCTCTGTGTGTGTGTTTGAGTGTGTGTCTCTGTGTGTGTCTCTCTGTGTGTGTCTCTGTGTGTGTGTTTGAGTGTGTGTCTCTGTTTGTGTTCAGACATCAGAGCCAGACTGATCCAACCACCAGGTCACATGACCCCTTCTGTCTCTCTGCTATGTGATCTGATTGGTTGTAATGAGGCTTCCTCAGCGCAGCAGGATCCGGTTCGCTCCACGTTGCAGCTCCTCTGCTCTTCCAACGTTAACGTCCGTAAAATAAAACGTTTGTCGAGTTCCCTGACTAAGTCGCCAGCTGCAGGTTGATGGTCAGCAGGCGTCTTTGGCTTGATGAGGTCTACCTGTGATCCTGTTCAGACTCCCGGACTCACTGACAGGTGAACCGGCAGGAAGAAAAGCGGGGCTGCAGCCCTCCTCTTGATTTATCAGTTCCGTCCTGCTGCAGGACAGCAGACGGCGGTCTGCCGACGCCTCACGAGCGTTTAGTAAAACAAAACGGCGCGAGCCTCCAGCTGGCAGGCGGCACTCGTCGACAGCTGAACACAAAGTGAATCTGGGGCCGGAGCCAGACCGGCTGATCCGCGGGTAGATAAGGACGACAGGTAGACTGATGGACACGCGCTGAACAGAATGAAGCGTGGGCCCTGAACGCCTCGCAGACAGACAGACAGACCGCAGCAGCAGCAGAAGAGGTCAGACGCTGACGGCTGGGCTGTCAGTCTCTGCGGGTTAATCCAGCAGAGCAGAATCTGCAGGTTTTCTGTCCGTCCTCTCTGTGTCTCTTTGAATTCTCTCAGTTCACCACAGCTCACGTCTGCTTCACCGCAGCCACCCGTTATTTTCATTATCAATATGTCGATTTCCATTAATCATCTGGGCTGAGCGAAGAAAAGAAAAGAACCACATCGTGATGCGAGTCGGGATTTTAGTGGCCAATTTCATGTTCCCTGAAAGAAATCCGGTGTGAGGCTGAACGTTCCGACTTCAGGGTTTCCTTCGTAATGAGACGTCCTTTATCACAAAACTCTGGATACTGATTAACTGTTCGGCCGTCTAATCAGCGAATGTAAAGGAACAACATGAAAACCGTTCGTTACGATCTCAGAGACGTCCCGACATGTCTGTTGGTCCAGAACCCAAAGACATGTCTTTAATGTCAATCATCACTTTCAGACTTTAGTCTTTTATTCTTCCACCACACTTTGTGTTTTACTCTTTTATTTTTGTATTTTTGGAGATTTCATTCTCTGACCCCCCCCCAGCCAGCAGGAACCACCACAATGAAAGTCCCAGCCAGTTATTTAAAAGGACAGATGAGTTCAGAAGGTCGGCTTGCTCAGAGAGGCTTTAGAGAAGAGAAAAGAGATTCTTCATCTCAGCGGGACTCTCCTGGTGAAACAAATGTCCAACAAGGACGAATCCTGCCACCGCCACTGCAGAGACGCCGTGACAGAACATGTTGGCCATCGTACAAGAGTACAAGACAGGTGAGAGCGGCGAGCGGACGAGGCCCCGGGCGAGCCGCCGCAGGAGCATCAGGCAGGATCGATGGCTGCTCTTTAACGTGAGGCTGGATTCCACTAAAGCTGCGGAGGGATCAATAACAACTGGTCACACCAAAGGTTTTGCATCCTCCAGGCGAGGCAGGATCAGGATTACAGGGTTCCTGTCACGTCGTCAACACCCCGGTCTGACCTGGAAGCAGGAGGGGGTCCAGAACTAAACCGTGTCCAGAAGCATCCTTCAAGTCTTCTCAAAGGATTTCATCACGAGAGGTGAAACGCCGGCAGGCCTGTCCAGATAATAAAGGACACACCTGCTGGGAATAATCACACTAAAAGATTTTATTGCCACTGACAGGACGATAATTCAAAGAGCAGGGAATCTTTTATTCATAAGAATATTCAGAATCTGAAAAACGATTAAAATATCCTAAATAAATCAAATAAAACCACACAAAGAAAACATCTGGAAATAAAATAACTGCATTAAATAAAGCTGAAACGCGTAACTGCTGCTTGTTTTCAACACGTAGCGTCGTCGTCACAGAGTCAGGACCTGGACTGATCCAGATCCAGGTGGTCCACGTGTGCGTACAGGAAGGACGGCGCCGTGTGTCTCCTGCAGCAGCAGGCGGATCTGGAGGACGACATTTTCATTATAGAACGAGTCAAGATGAAATCTGCCGCAGTCTGGAGGCCCGGCTCGGACCTGTTCCCTGCAGAGTCTGAAGAGCTGATACTGAATCTCTGGACTCGAGTTGGCCGTTAAAATGAGTCCCAGACCTCTGACTGTTAGAGGTCCTGCAGTGGACCAGTATTCAGATCCTTTACTGCAGTAAAAGTACTAATACTACACGATACAGTAAAAGTATGTGAGTATAATCAGACCTTTAAGTATTAAAGCAGTAAAATATTCCTGGACCTGTTTGGTTTGTAAAGTTACTCGGAAGCCAGAGTGACTCGTTCACAGCCGGCAGTCCAAAGATCGACGTTCCTAACAAACATTATTAGAATCATTCAGAGGAGAAGCTGAAGCATCACGAGATCCTGCACTGATTCAGTACCTGATCGATCAGTCAGCGAGGAACGCTGTCCCAGACCCCGACGCCCCTCTGCCAGCACAGACATGGTTTAGACCAGATGTGGGGACACGTCCTCCTGGATCCTGGTTTGGTTTGTGCCTCATTCTGTCCTTCTGTTTCTTCACATCGTAGCTTTACTGTTGTTCTATGGTCTCTCCTGCACTCCCAACATGCATCTGTGCTCCCTGGACAGAGAGGGTGCACAGACGCTGTGCAGACTCCGAAGCACTTTGAGGCAAATTTGGGGTTTTATTTCACATAAATAAAGTTTCCTGTGAAGGACCTGTCGTCTCAGGCCACGCCCCTCTGGAGAGGGATTTGATTTGATTGGAGAGGAACACAAATAAATGCATAAAAAGATGGCAACACAGTGACAACATACGTTTATCAGAACTGTCAGGAGAACACAATAAAGTTTTCCGCTGTGGTCCTGATGCGGCAGAGACGTGAATATGAGAGAGGGAGGGTTGCGTGAGAAGGAAGTGCCTGCTGGCTCTCTCTAATGTGACTCGACCACCCGCTGACCTTCACTGTGTGAGCGCTCTCGTTCTTCTGTCTGTGCGAGGAACGAGCAGAGTTTCAGACCTCGGGTTGGCGCGGAGGCTTCAGGCTCAGTCTCAGGATGAAGGTTAGAGTTTCTTCCCACACGGCAGACAAACACATGATGTCAGTAAACATCAGAAATAACCATTTCAAATAATCTTCCCTCACTATCTGCTCTTGTTGTCCGTGCTCACGTGATCACGCTCGCCTCCGCCTGAACCGACAGGGTTCGTGTGTTCTGTGTGTCTCAGGGTGTGTTTGTTGTCTGCAGTCGGTCCGTCCCATAAGGGTGGACGCTTTCAGACACAGTGTCAGCGCTCCTTCTTCCTCCTCCTCTCCCTCTTCTGTTTCCCTCCTATCGATCGATCCCTCTCTTCCTTCCCAGCTCACTTCCTCCTGTCTTTCTCTGTCTCCCTCTTTCCACTTCATTGTCTCCATCGCTTTCCCTCCTCCCCTCTCCTGCTCTTAAATTCATAAATATAGAAGTACACGCAGTAAAACTCCTCTTCCTCCTCCTGTCCCTCGTTCAGCTCTTAAATGCAGAACTTTGTGTCTGAGTTTGGCTCATTCTGTGAGTGTCTCATCCATCATGCATGAGTGTTAAATTATAAACTCTGGGTCACCGCGCCGCCCTCCGCTAACATCCTCAGCCTCTAAGAGAGAGAGAGAGAGAGAGAGAGTTAACAGGAGATGGATATCAGGTCTCGATGTTATCGGGGAACACACTCGAGTTGTCCGTCCTCTGACTCTCCTGCAGCTCGTCTCATCACAAAGCTGCTGGTGTGTTGTGGATTCAGGCTCGTGGTTCATTTCAATCATCCGACAGACCCCCGAAGTCCCAGAAGTTGATTTATTTTTTATCTTGGACGAACAAGATATGAAGCTTATTTGCACAAGAAACTATATTAGAGCCGTGCACACGAGCCAGCGTCAGAGTCAAGTTTCAAAAAACAGCTGGGACTTAATTTAGATCTGTAAGTCTGTTTTGTCAGCCGAGAAGGAAAAGCAATTTTATTTATGTAGCACAAGTTAAACACACACCCACTCACGCAAAGACTTACACAGTCGTGTTTCCCTGCTTTTTGGAGACATTACATTGACTTGCATTCAGTCCCTGCAGACCTTAACCACTCCTCGCCTGAACCTACCCCTCACGTTACAGGGACCTGCAGTTTGTCCCCATACTGAAGTCGAGTCCCCACAGTGTGACTGTGCAAACTGATTTCTGTCCTCACAACATTAGTATTACCTGCCCACACACACCATAACTACACATCAGCCTGAAGAGACACACGTTCAGTGCTTTTGAATGTGGTCACAGATTTGTAGGTCTCTTCATTCTACAGCCAGCAGCTGGAAGACATTCAGTCAGGGCATATTTACTGATCATTGATTTTCAGCCTTCTATAGTGATGCAGAAAGCTCATGGCTGAGGGGCTCATTGATCATCATGGATACCGTTAAGATCACGTAGGGGTGTTGTGATAAATCGGTATTGAAGATAACTGAGTTATTTAAAAAGTGAAATACTGATAATACACATACGGTACAGTATTGTGTAAATTATCCTTAAATCATTTCCATTTGTTTCCATTCAACATGGTAGGTGGCGCTAATGCACCTTAAAGCTGGTTGCCACCTGTGTAACACAGAAAAGGGAAGAAGAAGAGTAAGATGTAGTAAATATCTAGCAAGCTAGAAAATTACCACACAATGTGTGGCGACTTGACCCGCACCTGAGAAAAGACAATCGCCAGTGTGCGAGTTTTCATATTCTGTCTGCAGGAAGTGCCACAAACCTGTTCAGCCACCTTAGCCTCCGTCATCCTGCAGATTTCGCTGCGGTGGAGAGAGTAAGCTGCAGTTAATTTGCTCGCCCTGACACTGGAAACATTCATGTTACAGTAAGGTCTTAGCCAGCTGTTGTTACAGCTAAGTTATCATCACTTTTCAGTATTTTCTGTCTCCTCGTCAAGGAAGTGAGAGAGAGCCAGGGATTCAGGTTGGCTAGATAATATCATCATCATGAATTCTCTTAGCGGTGATCATGTAGTGGAAATCTGATGTGGTGACAGCCCCAATAACACGTAAATTACATAACCCAAAGCAACACTGTTTTTCTATCTAGATGGATGTTTTTTCACGCTCCTTTAGAGCGTTTCTTTCATGGCCTGATGCTCCTCTCTCTTGTCTGACGTTGACTCTCTGCAGGTGGGACGTGCTGATGCAAGATGGCGGTGGGTGTGGCGACATGGCTGCTGTTTGCACGGGCCGTGGTGGTGGGAAGGCTGCCGTTAGCCAAGAAGACAATGCCCAAAGCTCCTGTGGATAACTCATCCAGATCGGATGAGATCCTGTACGTCAACATCAGTGGGGTCAGGTTTCAGGTGGGTGTCTACTGAGCATGCTCCAAAATATGGCAACAGAGTGACGGAAGGGTTGAGGCCGTCGGTTCATATCACAGCATGTAAACAGCCTCTGGAGACATCATGTCACATTGGATCAGACGTGAAGTGTATCTGTTTCTTGAGTCCTCTGAGTGACGGATTCTCTATGATGAATGCAAGTTTTTTTTTTTTTTAAATAGTAAAACAATTCTGGAAATCCAGTAACTGATATAATCAATACAGGTTCCCAAATGTACAGCAGTGTGTCATCTGCATATAGATTTTAGGATATATTCTGTCTCCTTATAATGTTACCAAGTGGGATCATGTAGCCTACAACCAAAAAGAAATGGCTGTAGAATTGGCCACCAGCGTTTATGCTAAGCTAGGCTAACTACATGCTGACTGACATAGGACTGATATCCATCTGAACATCGGTCTCTCAGAAAGAGAGTTAAGTTATCAGGTTCCTGTTTCACAGCATTTCTGACTCTTTTACTGGATTCTCGTCAGCATTGAAAGCTCAGTAATCAGTGTCGTTGTTTGCTGCATCAGAGTGAACAGAAAATACCTGAAGGTGCTGTGTGATGTCAGACCCCTGTGAACAGGTGAGCTGCTGCTCTGAATGTGAAGCAGCTCCACACTAAATGACAATGAGCACCTGGCACTCAGGTGTGACAGTCCACTGCTAAGCTAATCCGGGCTAACCTCTGCATGAATCATTCATGGGGAGGGAACTCTTCTACATTAGACATGAAACAAACACGGCTGGCTAAATGCTTCGTTAGCATTGGTTTTCAGTGTTTAGGGCCCCTGCAGAGCTTAATTTCCTACTAAAATCCTGTCATCTTATTGGTTTGACTCACTGATTTATGTCTTGCTGGCTGCACAGAGGACGGAGCATTACAGAAAAACAGAAACATCTTGATACTCACTGCTGCTCGTTGACTGTCCAGAGTAAAACAAGCTTCATCAGTACGACTGAAAACCAACACAGTCAGTGAGTTTATTAGTTTTTCCCTCTGGAGGCTTCCGACCAGACTATTAGACAGGAGGAAGAGGACGAGATTGAAGAAGGAGATGTGATTCAGCAGGGAGGACGGGGCGGCGTTGTGAAGTGTTTGTTGATGAGATGAGTTTATGACTGATGGTGGGGAGTGACTCCTCTGCTCAGGAGGAAGAGGACGCTTCGAGGAAGGAAAGAGCCAAACGTTTTCTCCATAAAAATACCATTTGGCATTTTGTCCGCTGGCTTTAAACAAACAGCAGTATAACGTGTGTTTGTTTGATGGCGTCCAGACCAGACGAGTCACCTTGAAATCAACACAAGATCCACGTTCATCGAGTGTTTGAAATATAAAAAGGCTCTGCAAGACAGGCGTGGTTTACACAAGGAGACAGGAGGCTTTTACATTTACAGATGACTGCTACTGTGTTCTCTCTCTTGCATCCATCTGATATGCAACGTCCGGTTAGACTTTTAAAATGAAACTAGTGGTTAACGTCATATTTTGGATAGGTTTAGAAAAGAATCAATGTTGACGTTTTGTTTTCACGGGAAATGAACACCAGTCTCCTGAGTCCGATTTTCGTCCGACCCGTCCACCCCAGCCTCCTCCATACCTTCACTTTCCTGTTATTATAATAGTTCTTTTACCGTTACAATAGCCAAATGGCTTCCCCCTGTGTTCAAATATGTTGCCTGTCTCACATTTTTACCTGTCTCACCTATTACCTGTCTCACATGTTGCCTGTCTCACCTATTACCTGTCTCACATGTTGCCTGTCTTACCTGTCTCACATGTTGCCTGTCTCACCTGTTGCCTGTCTCACCTGTTGCCTGTCTCACATGTTGCCTGTCCACATACTTTTGGCCTTGCTGTGCAGTTTGGTTTCTTCGTCTAAAAGAAGTGACCTGGATCAGCAGAACCAGGACAGATTTGTCTCGGCGTCTGGACGTCCTGTGTGAGAGTATTTACGGACAGGAAGTGACGGCTGTCCAGCTGCAGAGGGAAGGTTGGCGCAGGAGGGCCGATGACCGAGTGGAACGATTTCAAGCTCTTATGTTTGTGGCTCATGAGTCCAATGCAGTCCGTTTCATTTATGCAGCCCAGTATCACACATTGTTTTTCTTGGGGGTGGGGGGGTTACAATCTGCACGGCATTCGACCCCCTCTGTGTTTTAATTGGCTTTATATGGTGGATACTGATCAGTTACAAAGGTCCCGATGACGTGTGGACGTGTGAAGGCAGGAGACGGGCTGAGTGATTCAGTTTCAGGCTGCAGGTCCTGTGTTGTCATAGTTTACGGGGATACGTCATTAACGTTACTATAACACCTGGTCCTGGTCCTGGTCCATCTGCCTGGGCAGCAGCACACAAGGTCACACTCACGGCATGTTTGAGACAAGCGAGTCTGCATATGTGAAGTATTATCAGGAAATATTCCATAATCTTTCACTGTTACGCAGATGATACTCAGTTATATCGATCAAGCCAAATGAAAGTAATCAGTTAGCTAAACTTCAAATGTGCCTTCAGGATGTTAAAACCTGGATGACCTGTAATTTTCTAATGTTAAACTCAGATAAAACTGAAGTTATTGTTCTGGGGCCCAAGCACCTCCGTGACGCATTATCTAAAGATATAGTTTCCCTTGATGGCATCGCCCTGGCCTCCAGCACCACATCTTGGAGTGCAAAGACGGCCTTTTTTCACCTTTGTAATATTGCAAAAATCAGGAACATCCTGTCTAAAAATGATGCAGAAAAACTAGTCCATGCATTTGTTACTTCTAGGCTGGATTACTGCAATTCCTTATTATCAGGCTGCTCAAAAAAGTCCATTAAGACTCTTCAGCTGATCCAGAATACTGCAGCACGTGTTCTGACAGGAACCAGGAAAAGGGATCACATTTCTCCTGTTTTAGCTTCTTTGCATTGGCTTCCAGTAAAATCCAGAATAGAATTTAAAATCATTCTTCTTACAGTTTATTTATTTAGTACAACTTATAGTTAGGGCTGGCTCAGGTTAGTCCTGAACCATCCCTTAGTTATTATGCTATAGACCTAGACTGCCGGGGGATTTCCCATGATGCACTGAGCTCCTCTCTCCTCTACTTTCTCTCCCTCTGTATGCAACCTCATCCCATTATTGCATGTTACTAACTCAACTTCTCCCCTTTCCGGTAGTCTTGTGCTTTCTCGTCTCTCTCCTCTCTCCTCCTATCACTTCCTGCAGGTGTTTCTGGCTCTGGAGCTGTGGAGTCTGGATCTGTGGTTGCGGGTCACCTGCTGCCCCCGTGTTCCTGCTCGACACCCTCTGCTGCAACGACTATTGTTGCTAGTCCTATTGTTATTATTGTTATTATAATCTTTAACATTACGACTGTTATCATTAACACTACTATAAATATCTGTACCATTTTTCATTTAGTCTATAGCAACATCACCTTTACTGTCTGTACCTCTGTGTGGATATTGTGTAGGCTGCCTCCCTCCCCTCTCTCTCTCTCTCTCTCTCTCTCTCCCCCCTTCACCCCAACCGGTCGAGGCAGATGGTCGCCCACCCTGAGCCATGGTTCTGCTTGAGGTTTCTGCCTCTTAAAGGAAGTTTTTCCTTGCCTCTGTCTCCTAGTGCTGCTCTTGGTGGGAACTGTTGGGCTTCTGTAAATAACATCATAGAGTACGGTCTAGACCTGCTTTTTTATGAAAAGCGCTGTGAGATAACTGTTGTTGTGATTTGGCGCAACATAAATAAAATTGAATTGAATTGAGGTATGAAAAATGTGAGCCAGTGCATTTCCATCAGCGGAATTCGTGTGAATATTTTAAAAAACACAGGACGAGATGTGGTTCATGGAGCATCAGGAGCAGCTGAGGGCCAGGGGCCGGCTGCACAAGTCTGAGTTAAGGTTTCCTTAAAATACATTGCACAAAACACCCTCATATCTTCTCCTTAAGGATTCCTTAAAATGTTCACTTAAGTATCTTGGTCTTCTACTTAAGGAAGCTGTTGCACAAAAGACCTCAGCAACCAAACTAAGGGAAAGAATTTAAGGGATCTCTGGCTTTATCTTAACCGCAACACGGTGGAGTTTATGGCTGTCGCTGAAATTGTATCTTGCTGGGGAGGGATTAAGCAAATTTTCTGCCATAAAAGAAGAAATTTTAGAATCCAGTGGATATATAATGATGAGCAGAGCGAGAAGGCTGTCAAACTTATCGCTAGCTAGCAACACAGTCTAGTTTAGATCTGTAGCCTAAATAAAGTTATTCTCACCAGTTTTATCTGGTTCCCTTTTACGATCAGTGATCTCTTTTTTTGGCCACAGCACAAGTTGTCTTTTGGATCTCCTAATTTTCGAAGCGATTTCCTCCCACATTTGTTCTTTTCTGTTTGCTGTTATTTGCAGATCAGATTTACTTTTTAATCTCTGCTTTCTTTCAAGACTTAAGTGTCATACTTAAGAAAACAACTTAAGGTTTTCTGTGTATTACTGGGTATTACTACTTTCACCAAAGACAAAGAGTACTTCTTCCACCCTGCAGGCTAAAGGTCCTGAAGACTCTGGTGTCCTCTCGGAGAGCTTATCTGGAAACGTCACACACACACATGCACACGAGGGAACGTCATCATCATCATCATCATCATCATTGTCATCATCGTCGTCATCCTCGTGTGTGTTGGTCTTTCAGTTTCTGGATTCCTCCCATTTTTGGTTTCTGCCCTCTCTCCTCCCAGAATGCACTGGGCTGCTCTGAATTATTAATGAGGTCACACACACACAGAGTCAGAGTGTGTCTCCTCTTACGATCAATAAGTCCACAAAAAGCCTTCCTCCTCCTCCTCCTCTTCTTATTCTTTTTACTTCATTTCTTCCCTCCTGAAATGCCACTGAGACCCGTTCTGTTCTGATCATTTCATTTCAGGTTTTTTACAGAAAAGTCAGACAAAAAAATAAAAAGTAAAAAGTACAGTACTAAGCTAAATAATTAAAGTACAAGTACATCAACACTGTACAGTACTCCCGCTCTTAGTGACGTTCCACCGCTGGTGAGAGGGAAACTATAGAATCACAGAACCAGTTTATTCAGTTCTTCTGCACACCTGCCAACACCTGCAGAGCTCACTACACAAACAGGTGGTGGGACCTACCTGTTACTGATCTGATGTTCCTGTTAGTTAATTCATCACTTCCTGCCTCTGTGTTCTTCATGTTTTGTGTTTTTTATTTTATTAAATTCATCCTTGAGGTGTTTTTGTACGATTTACTTCCTGTTTTATTTTGAAACCTTCTGTTTCTTCTGTCTCATCTTGACTTTTACTTCCTGTCTTTGCATTTTGGTTTGATTGTTGCACCTGTCTTGTTTCCCTGATGAGATCTACCTGTGTCTCTGTCCTCTGTCACGTGTCTCCGTCTGCTTTTTGCCTTTCCATGGATTTTGTGCACTTTCATTGCTTGGATGCATGTTTTCCTTTTGGACTGCGGGTTCTTTCACCTCCTCGACTTCATGTAAGTCTTTTTCTGTGGATTTAATCAACATTACGGACCGTACCAGTTCTGCCTCGGTACCGGTGTGACCGGGTTTAGGCACCAGAAGTACTTGGTTATGGTTAGGAAAACATCGTCGTTTGGGTGTAGTCACAGAATCTGATAGGTCAGAGATTTAGGTGTTACACCGGCATTCTGGGTCCAATTCCTGTTTCTCCGAGTGGACCCTTGGCTTAACATGATGGAGTGAATGCGTTGGAAAGGTGTCTCTCTGTCACTATTTTAACTATCAATCTGTCAAAGGAGATCCTGCAAGTCTTCACCACAAGTGGGGAGAAAAGACGACGAGGAGGAAGTAAAAGGAGGGGGAGAGACAGCGAGAAATTTTATGAGTGATCTTATTTCCTCATGAAGCTGCTGTATTTCAGGTTAATTCTGATGTAAAAGAACAACACTTAAAACAGCGACGTTCTTTTCATGGGCTCAAACATTGTTTTAATAAATTTTGTGACTCAGTGATGTGTGTTTCAGGGGCATTATGGTAAATGTAGGATCCAGTGTTTTCAGAGTTTGACCCACATAGAGACTAAAAGTCAGGAGATCTTAACCTCTGCTCAGTGGTGGAAGAAAAAACTTCAGACATTAATGCACTTCGAAGTAAGATTTGTACTTCTGCTCCACCCCAGAGGCAATACTGTACTTTTTACTGCACTACCTGTGTCTGACAGCTTTAGTTACTTTTCAAATTACAGATTTCCTTCCCCTTCCTGTCCAGTGAAAACCCCGTATCTCCAGGTGTTGGTGATAACCTGCAGGATGAAGAGCTGCTCCTCCTCCTCCTCCTCCTCCTCCTCCTGCTGCTAAATAAACTCTTTGAGCCCCCTCGGATCAGCTGGAACATGCATCGTCACAAAGCTGAAAACAGGCTGTTTTTCTGACTGTTTAGAGATGCGAGGTTCTCGCAGGACAGCCACACTACAGACATGATGATCTTATAGACCATGATGCATTGCTGCAGATTAAACTACCTAACAGGATATAAAATGCAGATAACAGGAACATTTTACTGCAACATGAGTACTTTTACTTTCAAGCCTTTACTACACTTAGCTGATAATACTCTGACTTGTAGTGGAGTATTTTCCTGAAGCTGCCTCTGCTGCAGTCTTCCAGATGAAGTCTTGTAGGAAGCCACAGTAACTCAGAAGTTTGCTTTGTGTTGCAGCACCTTCTCAGAGGAAAGGTTCAGGCCCTGTCGATCTGCTGATGCTGGTGTTCAGTCGAGAGAAACCTGAACAGCTGCAAATACAAAAGCACAACGATCCGGAGAGATAAACAGGACGATGTTTCCTATTGAAGCTTTCAGGTGTCACTCAGGCAGAACAAGAAAATGTTTGCAACACACCAACATCAAACAGCTATGTGTGCGTGTGTGTGTGCGATGACCACTTGAGTGACAGTCGAACAGCTGACCAATGTTTCTTTACATTCATTATTAATATTTAACTGGAACTGAACGTGTGTGTGTGTGCGCGCACATGCTGCACACGCACTTTGAGACAGTCTGTGTATTTTCTACATGCTGTTGTTACACTAACGTGGAAGGTATCTTTATTTCTCTGCACAGCAGCTGACTGCGATAATGTCTGAGCATGCTCAGTTTGTGACCTTTAAGATGTTAGAAGAGACCGATAGAGCAGCTGTTGTCAGCGACTTGTTTGTACAAATAAAACAGAATATTGAATGTAAACGTTCACAAACTGACGTGTTTACACAGATGCAATGTTAAAGAGGTTTGGCTGCAAAAATAATGTCACACGTGAATGCTAATGGCTTATCAAGTTATGCTAACTGCTCACTGAGGCTCATAATAATTTGTGGGCTGGTCCTGATGCTAGAGAAGGCTAACAGGAATTAAACCTGGGCTGATATGGGATATGGGCGGCACGGTGGTGCAGTGGTTAGCACTGTCGCCTTACAACAAGAAGCGCGGGTTCAAACCCCGGTTGCCCTGGCCTTTCTGTGTGGAGTTTGCGTGTTCTCCCCGTGTCTGCGTGGGTTCTCTCCAGGTGCTCCAGCTTCCTCCCACCGTCCAAAAACATGCAGGCTAGGTTGATTGGTGTCTCTAAATTGTCCTTAGGTGTGAGTGGTTGTTTGTCCTTTAACCTTTATCTCTGTACGTATAATTTCTTTGTTCCATAATTTAACGCCACTGTAGAGAATGAATAGCTTTGGTCCCAACACTGACCCCTGGGGGACACCGCACACAATGTCCTATTAATAAGAAGAGTTTCCATCTCCACAAATTGTTGCCTCTCTTTAGTAATTTTTGAGAATTGTGGCCTGTAGTTTGTGAAGTTTGTCTCCAGTTGCTGGAAATTGACTGGTTTGGAATACTACATTGAAGATAATTAAAGATCCCCTCAATTACCTTTTTTTAAAATACCATTTTCATTTCTATTTCATTACAGTGGGTGGACGCCTTGATCTATAAATCTTTTCTAGCTAAGTCTGGTCCAATACTTTGTATTTATTAATCTTATTGACCACATCCACATCACAGGTCTATGTTTAATAAATTCTCTATTTTTCTATTTACAGGCATTTAGTAATCCTTTTGAATTCCACAGTCTCTCACTATATTTTTGTGTTCGGGAATATTTTTTTATTGGTCAATTCTTATAATAATTATTCTTAGGAATTCACCATATACTTTATCAATAGCGTTTTCCTTCCGTTAATTCCTATTCCTGTGCAAGCAGATCACTTTTAATGCATCCATAGACTTTTGTGTCCTGACCCGTCTGAACAGGTTGACTGTCCTAATTTAATGTGTAGTTGCGGTTGGAAATTGTAAAAGCTGGGAGGTGGGGGCTGATTTTATTTATTAGTCACTGTATTATTATATGTCATTTGTCAACATATTGTCGATTAATGGAAGTGATGTAGCCGGGTGTGGTAACTAAACTTCAGCTCTCTTTCTCTCTTTCCTTCCTTCCTCTCTCTGTCTCTCTTCCCAACACGAAACTCCCATCAGCTGGTCCACTGTGGAGCAGAGCGAGTGGACGCGAGGGAGACAGGAAGAAGAAGAGAAAAGACAATGAAGAGAAAGAGAGAGAGAAAAGGGAGGGTTGAGCAAGCGAATGGTAGGTGGAGCTAGAGAGAGAGAGAGAGGAGAGAGAGAGAGAGAGAGAGAGAGAGGGAGCGAGGAGGGATGACAGGAGATGTGGTCGTTGCCGCGGCAGCAGAGCGGGACAGATCTGAGAGTAAAACACTCCTCCTGCTTCTTCTTCTTCTATTTATTATATTCCTCCGTCCTCCTGCATCCGTCCGTCCTGTTTCCACCTGGAAAAAACCTGCCTCTGCCCTCCTCATCACTCCTGTTCTTCCTCACCTTCATCATCATCATCACCTTCATCATCATCAGCTGTGGTAAGTAGGATGGAAACTGCTCCAGATTCAGAGCTTACTGCTGAGAATAGAATAAGTGGAGAGGAGAGGAAGAGCAGGATGGGACGGCGGGGTGGAGAGAGGGAGGAAGAAGAGGAGTAGAAAACTATCAGTAAGGAGAAGAAGAGACGAATCGGCACAGAAAGAAAGATGCACGACTTCAGGAGCGAGCAAAGAAAAGAGAGCAGGAAACATTCAGAGAGTAACAGGAAGAGATGATGATGTGGTGTGCGTGTGTGTGTCAGTGTGTGCGTGTGTGTGTCAGTGTGTGTGTTCATGTGAGTGTGTGTGTGTGCGTGTGTGTGTCAGTGTGTGCGTGTGTGTGTCAGTGTGTGTGTTCATGTGAGTGTGTGTGTGTGCGTGTGTGTGTCAGTGTGTGCGTGTGTGTGTCAGTGTGTGTTCATGTGAGTGTGTGTGTGTGTGTCAGTGTGTGCGTGTGTGTGTCAGTGTGTGTGTTCATGTGAGTGTGTGTGTGTGTCAGGGTGTGTGTACATGTTAGTGTGCGTGTGTGTGTCAGTGTGTGTGTTCATGTGCGTGTGTGTGTCAGTGTGTGCGTGTGTGTCAGTGTGTGTGTTCATGTGAGTGTGTGTGTGTCAGTGTGTGCGTGTGTGTGTCAGTGTGTGTGTTCATGTGAGTGTGTGTGTGTGTCAGGGTGTGTGTACATGTTAGTGTGTGTGTGTGTTAGTGTGTGTGTGTCAGTGTGTGTGTGTTCATGTGAGTGTGTGTGTGTTCATGTGAGTGTGTGTCAGTCTGTGCATGTGAGTGTGTGTGTCAGGGCGTGTGTGAGTGTGTGTGTGTGTGTGTCAGTGTGTGTGTGTTCATGTGAGTGTGTGTGTGTCAGGGTGTGTGTACATGTTAGTGTGTGTGTGTTCATGTGAGTGTGTGTGTATGTGCGTGTGTGTGTGTGTGAGTGTGTGTGTGTGCATGTGAGTATGTGTGTGTGTCAGGGCGTGTGTGAGTGTGTGTGTCAGGGCGTGTGTGCATGTGAGTGTGTGTGTGTGTGTCAGGGCGTGTGTGAGTGTGTGTGTCAGGGCGTGTGTGTGGTGAGGTTGACATTGTCCAGCGGTATGAATTAGTGATGAACTTCTGTGTGTTTGCTATTAACAGTGGTTAGCAACACTCACACTTACTCTGTGCTCATTAATATTCACACAACTGCCTCTGTGGTCCAATCACAGCGAAGTATTGTTCTTTTCCATTGAAAGTTTTGTTCTGCTGTTGTTTAATTTTCAAGCTTCATTTGTGTTTAAGTAAAAAAGTAAATTTGAAACACGGACGCAGGAAAAAACAGCATAAAGTTCAGCTGTGACGACGTTGCATGCTGTTTCGTCATCTCAGGTCTGACTTCCTGTCTGTGGCTCTCCGGAGAAACAGTGAATTTGTTGGGGACTATTTTCAGCAGCGGATGAATCCACATGTGGGGGATTTGAGGGATATTGTGTTTAAATTAACAGTATTTTGTATCAGTTTTATCAATTAAATTCATGTTCTGAAGCTGTAAACAGAAATCTCTCCCATCGTCCATAAACACAACAACAACAACAACAACAACAACAACAACAACAATTAACAGAATTGTGCTTGTGAGGAAATTAAGATCAATTACAGTTGAAATTCTTATTCACCTTTTCAGAAACATTATTTAAGGTGGTAGTCCTACCGCAGGTCCAGGTATTAATGAGCAGCCATCCAGTCAGTCAGTGATGCATCTGATTTGAAATGAAAGGTTTTTAACTTTAAAGGTCAGACAGCAGCTGACAGAGGAGACAAACATTTTTAAAAATGTGTCACAACTCAGAGCTGGCTGAAAATTGAATAAATACCATGAGGCAGTTCTGTAAGCGGAGACACGGTGTTTTTCCAACCTGGACTCTATTTTCCCAGAGCTGCTATTTATCCTTGAGCCCTCAGAGATCTGGTCCAGGTTTACTGTTGATACGTTACTGTAGTCTGCTGCTGTGTGTGTTCAGAACAGAGAAGTCCCAGAGGTATTAAACCAGGGATGGAAGTACTCAGATACTTTTTAACAATAATAAAAACGTTGGCAGAAGGTTGAGTGACACGGGCCGACCTCCCCTTCTCCCCAGGCCTGTTGGTCTATTCCATAAAATAGCCCTGTCCCGTCCGTCCCACAGCGTCACTGACAGCTGGAAAACGAGCTACAACAGAAAATGGAAAAGCAGAGTTTGAAAATGTTCAGTCAGGCTGAAAAGTTCAGAGACAAAAGAGTCAAAGGTCTTAGTTGAAATCCAAAAAAAAAGTAACCGACTCGTTCCGTAGTAGTAGCATTAGTACCAGGGCCACAGACGCCAAGACCGGGAAGAGGAAGACGCCACAGCCCTGTTCACGGGTGAAAGACGGAGAGGACAGCAAAGCCAGAGACAGTAGATCTGTGTCTAAATGTGTTAATACAACATGTTGGTCAGCTGCTGTTATAAATGTACCAGAAAGAAATAACTGAGGTAACTGTGTGTTCAAACAGGCTGGTGGAAAAACTCAAATCTGATGCCTAACATTAGTGAAACTCTGAATGTCTACATTTCACTGTCGTGTCATTTTATTTAGCTAAAATAAGCTGATTGTTTTTGTCTCGCCATTATAAATGTTTTAAAAAAAACAAACAATCACTCCTTTCCCTCTCAAATTCATATTTTGTGTCGTCAGTGATTTGCTTGATTCCTCCCACTTCAGCTGTTACTACACAACACACTGAAACTCATCAACAGTCTGGTGGAAACGGCTGCTGTTTGTGTCTTTATTAGATAATTTATATATTATTTAATTTACTGCTGCTCTCTGAGGTTACTGCAGGTAGGTAGGTAGGTATCTGTCCCAGTGCTTATGCTTCTCTTCCACATATGAAGCGATAATGGGTTTGACGTTGCGGTTGACCCTCTCTGTCAAGTTAGTTTGAGTATGGTTTGGCGAGGTCCTTTTCTGTTGGAGGTTCCACCACTTACAGGGTTCCTCAAAAACTGACGAGACAAACTGGGGTCCTTGGTCCGAGAGAATGTAGGTTGATACCCCCCACAGAGTCACGATCTCCCTGGTTAAGATTTGAGATACTGTCTCTGCTGTTGCCTTCTGTAGGGGAAACATTTCCACCCATCTGGTGAAATAGTCAACAAAGACAATAAGGTAGAGATTCCCAGCTTAGCTTCATGGGAAGGGTCCCATGAGGTCTACTCCCAGCATCTCCCAGGGTCCATCTACAACTGTTTGTTGGAGTTTTCCAGGAGGTTTACGTGTCTCCGGCTTGAAAAGCTGGCAAACTTGACAACGCTGAACATGGTTTGATCCATCTAGGCTCATTCTAAGCCAATACATGAGGGATTGCAATCTCCTGTATGTCTTGTATCTGCCTAGATGGCCAGAGAGAAAATCATTGTGATAGTGGTGAAGAAGCTGTGGGCGGAGTGAGGAAGGCATGTGTACTTGGTAGAGGGTTTTGTGAGGTAATTCCACTATTCTATAGACTTTGTCTTCCAGAACAGTAAACTTGGTGGTCGGATTTTCAGTTACTTCTCCTGTTTCCATTATTCGCTTATACAGGCTTTGAATGTCAGAATCCTCCTGCTGGGCTTTCCAAATTTCCTCATCTGTTACTTGGAGATTTTTTTTTTAGTGTCTCTCTTGGAATGTAACGCAGCAGCACACATGGCAGACTGGAATTGGTGATTATCCACAGGAGCTCTCGACAGTGCATCAGGCACTGTATTGTATTTTCCTTTACGGTATTCTACCGTGAAAGAGAACTCTTGGAAGCGGAGTGCCCACCGGATCAGTCAGGTGCTGGGCTTTTGGGTTTTAAAGACCCAGACAAGTGATGAGTGATCGGTGACTACCGTGAAATGTCTTCCTTCCAAATGATATCTCCATTTCTCCAGAGCCCAAACGACAGCGAGGCATCCCTGCTCCGTTGTTGAGTAATTTCTTTCAGCCTGATTTAAGGTACGACTGGCAAAGGCGAGGACTTGTTCTGCACTGAGCCCAGTCTGTTGAGCTAAGAGTGCTCCCAAGCAGATATGACTAGCATCAGTATAAATGATAAATGGAAGTTTAAAGTCAGGATGCCCCAAGATTGGGGGTGACACCAAATGCTGTTTCAGGGCCTCGAAAGCTTTCTAACAAGAGGGGGTCCAGATGAACTTCGCTCCTTTACGCTTAAGGCAGTTAAGTGGTTCAGTGAGCTGTGAAAATTGGGGCACGAACCGGTGGTACCATCCAGCCATTCCGAGAAACCTTTGAAGATCTTTTATGTTCTGAGGTACAGGGAAGTCCAGTACTGCCTTTGTCTTTTCTGTGTTGACCTTTACTCCGGTAGATGACACAACATGACCCAGAAACTTCAAGAAGGTACGAAAATACTGGCTTTTCCTCATTTACAGTTAGGTTAGCCTCTCTGAGCTTATCCAAAACTGCTTGGATATCATATCGGTGCTGCTCAACTGAATCTGAGTAGATAATCTAGATACACAAAACAAGTTGCGCCTCGTAGCTCTCCAAGTTCTCGTTCCATCAGCTGTTGGAACGTAGCTGGGGCATTTTTAAGCCCAAGCTACGGCTGATGGAACGAGGACTTGGCAAGGGCTTCGCTACAACTTCGAATCTGAAGCAGCATCAGAAGACGCACGCTGCAGTCGTGCTCGGAGACAAATCCCACAGGTGCGCACAATGTGGAAAGTGTTTTGCGGCTGCTGCCACTCTGAGAGAGCACAAGAGGGAACCCTCGGAGGGAAAGAGTTATACCTGTGCCCACTGTTGCAAAAGATTCAGTCACTCTTCCTCCCTAGCTAGACATCAGAGAGTTCACTTGGAGAACAAACAGCAACAGCAGCAGCCACAACCGCAGCAGTACAGCACTATTCCAACAGCGCATCCTGTCAGTTGAAAAACCTTACAGGTGCTCCCAGTGTGGAAAAGGCTTTAACCATTCATCTTCCCTCTCCAGACACCACAGGATCCATGTAGATCAGTGAGCACCCTCTCCCACCCGCACAAGGAAAAACAGAAAGAAAAGAAAATTGGCCAGCGCTAGTACGGGGTTTTGTCGGACTTACGACTGGGACAACTGGACGGCGGTGATGATTACACTCAGCGGTGGTATAGAGGTGGAGTTTGTGGCCGATTGTAGATGATTCGAACGGTCTCAAGGGATTAACTACCTCAGGTTCTTTCGCTTCACAAAGACTGTGTTGCTCTGCCGCTTACAACGCTGCTTCTCTCAATCCTCTCTTCCTCATTCATATTTCCCTCACCTGCTATTTACCGGGTAGAAGATTCAGCCGTGGCTCAAGTACAGAGCGAATCAGTGAGTCTGATTAAGAGTGCGTGTTTACGGGGCGGTGCAACCTACCATCCCTGCCTAATTTCGACCCAATAGGAGCCTACATGTCACGTCCACGGCCTGCAAAAGCCAATGAGAGCCCTCAATGTAAGGAAGGGCCAGCCCCTATTATTTAGTGGGTAAGCCGAGCCAATTGCAACCTGCTGTGCCAATGACTGGCACTACATGTAGCCAATAAAATTGTTTTTTGAAGTTTCCTAATCAATGAAAGGAGTTCTTGATAGAATGAAAGTCTAAAACGACCTGTAAGGGTTTGTTGAGCCTGTTATTGATTGGTGATCAGAGCCCTGCTGCCTCGTTATCGCTCAGTAATCACAAACATGTTTTCTGCTACATTGATCAGTGATTGGAGACATGTTATTGATCGGATCACATCCAGCACAGCAGCGGCAACAAGATTTATTTACAATGCTGAAAAACACGACGTCGGTGATCGATCAGTCAGCAGAAACACTGACCCTGGATCTTTAATATAACATGTTAAATACATTAATCTAATATTTTGGAGACACATCTCTTCATCTGCACTGTTTTCAGATTTGGAAACACACATTTTCAGCCATGAGAAAAAGTCAACATGAGCAGAAAGTTTGATAGTTAATATTGTCAGAATAAAAGTCAGTATCTTGAGAATTATACCAGATTTATGGTAGTAAAAATACTACTTGTATTAATTAAAGTTATGATTATGATTATTAATGAAACTATCATGTTACGAGACAAAAGTTAGTTTGAGCAGGAAATGTATTTCATGACAGAAACATAATCTGAAACTAAGTATTTGTTTAAAAACTTCTCCAGCGTGAGGAGGCGACGGCTGATTCAGGCTGCTCGTCAGAAATAAAACACATCTGTCTCTGTGTGTCCTTCAGCCAACACAGCTGTATTTACACACCTGTGACCTGTCAGGTGTCATGTCACTGACAGCAGGCACTGCGTTAGCTTAGCACAAAGGCTGAAGGCAGAGGGAAACTGCTAGCCTAGCTCCAGCTGACAAGAACAGACTTTCCAACCACTCGATTATTAAAGGAAGTGAAACCGAGACATTCAGAGGAAATGTTCTCCCTGATTCCCTGAAAACAAATTACACGTAACAAGTAACAGGTATTCAGATGCTTTACTTCAGTAAAAGTACTAAAACCATATTGTAAAAATACTAGAAAAAATACTAGAAAAATACTCACCAACCTGCAGATACAGGGTTTTCACTGGACAGGAAGGGGATAAAGAACTGTAATATGAAAAGTAACTGTCAGACACATGTAGTGCAGTAAAAGTACAAAATTACCTCTGGAATGTGGGGGGAGTATAAAGCTGCACAAAATAGAAATAATCAGGTAAAGTACAAGTACCTTGAATTTGTACTCCAGTGCAGAGTGGATGTCTCAATATAAGCTGCTGAGAGTGTACTGAGCGCAGGCTGAAACAAGGTGCTTCACAGATTCAAAGTTGGCTCCTGGAGCAGAAACTCTTCTTTCACCCCGCAGTCAGAAAGGAAATCCACTGACACGATAAATACCATAAACCCAGCAGCCATCCCATTACCGGAAGCTTCCAGGAGCTGCTGCTCGCTGTGAGGGAGACGCTGATCCCACAGCTGTGGATAAAAAGCATCGTGAAACACAGGATGTCAGCAGGGATTCTCCCAGAGAGCACGGACAGGTGGACGGCCTGGGCGCCTGCAGACAGACTTCATTACTCCCAGTATCAGAGTTGGCCATTTACTTTTATTCTTTAATGGAAATTCCCCTGAAAAACAGCTCAATGAACCTTCATTCTGACGTCAGAACGTTATTGTTGTTTTTCTGTAAAAAGAACCAGATTACACTGTAAGAGATTAAAGGAGACTACACACCTCTAAAATGAAGCCACACCTTTTATTTCCCGAGATGAAATTCTTAATCTCCACAGTGTTTGGATTAGAATACAAATATGGAATAAAATACTGCCATCAGACTAAAATGTGTGCTGAGTGTAAAATCGCCCCTGAAAACAGAACGACACTTGCTTTCAATGGTAACTACAGCACCGAGGGAACAATACTACTGCAAACACCACTACTACCACAGCTATTACTACTACTATAGCTACTACTACTACTACTTCAGCTGCTACTACTACTACTACAGCTACTCCCAACTTTAACTACATTTATCAGACCATGAACGTCTCATTAGCTTCATGCTATTTATCCCAAAGCAGCGTAAACTGCAGACAACCGGAGTAACGATCTGAATCCCCGCTGACACCCGCTGCAGACAACATGCCACAATATGAAACAGTACCCTGATGTTTGGGACCTTCTGGTCGATGCCCACAGTTTCACTGTGATTCTAACAGGTTTGTAAAGAAATACGAAAGCAAGTGAAACGCGTTACACGTGATTGCTGAACTGTACATGAAGTGTGTGTGTGTTTGAAATGAAGTGTGTGTAGAAGACACTGGTCAGATGGAGGCCGTGTGTTTGTTATATGGCGTGTGTTCAGAGGTGTGTGTGTGTGCTTAGCGGTAACAGAGCAGCTGAACAGAGAAACCATTCGGGCAGAAAGTTCATTCATAATTCATCATCAGCACACACGCTGGAGGTTTTACTGAGGCAGAACAGGTACAGGAAAGTGTGTGTGTGCGTGCACCTTGTATTTTTGCTGGACTTGTTAGCAATTTATTTAACTGGGTACATTTCTGCTTTAGTTGAGCTGAGTTTGCTGTACATCTGGGAGATTTTTAAATAAACCATTTATGTAACCGTATTTATACAATATAAATATATCATAGTACAGAAGAGTACATGTAACCATATAGATATCATGTAGTACAGTAGAGTTTATGTAACTATATAGATAGTATAAATATTTAGTATAATAGAGTACATGTAACCATATATATACTATATAAATATATAGTACAGTATATGTACTGTGAGACATCCACCATTGTGTCCCTGAGCAAGACACTTAACCCCTCGTTGCTCCTGAGGCGTGCGACCTCTGACATGTATAGCAATTGTAAGTCGCTTTGGATAAAAGTGTCAGCTAAATGAATAAATGTAAATGTAATATGTATATATATGTTCTTGGGGTTCAAGCTTCTCACCTCAGGTCTCCCAGTAAAATTTGGCTTTAATGCATTCAGCTCGTAGTAATTAATGTTCTACCTCAGAAGTATTTAGGTTCACCGAGATGACGCCGTACTCACATCTCTCACCACAAACCACAAATATAAAAAATTTAAATAATACAAAGCTATAAGAATGTAATGTAAATCACTGCTCCTCTGGCTACGTTAGCATTGCTTGTTGTTCACTTTTAGCATTTGTATCGTGTGCTGAGGAGATTCCACACGAGACATCGCTCTCAGACACACCTGCAAGACACAGAGGTGTACTATGGGTATGGTTTGTCTTCGCTCTGTCACTCTATCTGTGGTTTTAGTTATTGCGAGCAGCGCAAGTTTCCCAGAAGGTTTCCTATAGTGTCCTGTAGTGATTCATCTGAAGTGATCTGTTGGCAGGAAGGTTTGGACGGGATTCAGCCTCTCTCACACAAAATAAAGTGTGTTTTTATCCGACTCTGTCAGTGTAGCACGCTGATGACTGAACTGTTTTGCGGATAAACTGTCATGTGACGCTACCATGTGATTGACATTACTGTTTGGCTGTAATGATGTGGTTTTCTTAGCTCACCACGGGGGCGCTTGATTCAGGGTTTTATTTAAACCACACATCATCAGAAGGACAGCATTTAAATTGGATAATTTATTAATGCACAGGAAGAAGAGTAAAAGTACACAACAAGAACAGGGACTCTAACCTCAGTGAATACTAAACACTGCTAACACTACATACTGAATACTACAAAAACTACACAGGAACTCTTGTGGTTGTGTTTTGTGGGCATGTGGCACAGATCAGAGCAGCCTGATCATCACGTAGGAACCGTGTTTGTGTCACCTGATGACGGTGAGTCCAGGGTTCTCTCTGTGTTTGGTCTCCACCAGCTCCGCAGGGAAACATCTGGCTCTAGTGACGGACAAATGAAGCGTTCTGAAGCTTTATTGGTTCAGCACTCGAAGCTTCATTGTAAGCTTCATTCAGGAAATGCACAGCACCATCTGCTGGTGAAGATGTACCACAAAACGCAGTTCGGCTCATACGTTACAACCAAACCCAAAGGAAACTTTATTGCACTCATTGGTTACGCTTTTACAGCTCAGGAGACAAAATTGTGATTCTCATTTCAGCCTTAATTTTAGTGTTGTAGCTGCGACCTGTTTCTCGTATTTTGGTCCTAAAATTCACTTGGAGAAATGGGGGAGACAAAGCAGTTAGCAGCAGGAATCACACCTGATGGCGAAGCCTCGCTCGGTCTCATTGATGGCAAATTCTTTGTCTTTCACAATAAAACCCAGATACCCTGAGCAGGAACCCCAGACTTCCTACTCAAAGAGCAACTCTGCCACTTCACCATCTGATTACATTAAATATAGTCCACTTTCCCTTTACCTCAGAAAAGTAGAAATAATATATTTACCATAAAAGTTGTCAAAATTCTACTCATTAAAGGTGAAGAAATATTCCATAGTACTTAAGTAATAAAATTCTGCATGACGTTGCTGTATCTCAGTTCTTGCATGCATTCTGTCCCTAATAAATTCATCTCTAAACATCAGTTATGCTAGTTGAACAATCAGTAAAGTGGAAAACATGAAATCTGAAAGTTGAGCAGTTAGCAGTTAGCCCAGCCTGGAAGTGTCGGCACGCTGCCTGCTTGTTTTTACGGTTTGTCTCAGCTGGTTTGTTGCCACTCTGTTCCCTGTAAGAACCGATAACCTGGCATAAGACAGACAGAACGTTACTGAAATGCAAGCTGCTGCTTCTCAACATGTCAAACATCTCGATGTGATTCCACAGATCGAGTCACGATGTCAAATAAAAGTCTCATTTAGTTTTTGTTCGGGGATGAAAATTCTAATAAGTCGTCACAGTTTTTAGTGTCTTGAGGAGAAACGGTTGTAAATGTAAACACTTTTTCTTGCTGACTAAAAATGGAAAAACACAAAGTATGTGGAGCTCACTACTGTCCAAACATGCAGTACTAATGCGTAGTAGTACTATAGTAGCAGCAGGTCTGCAGAATGACTCGTCCAGAGTCTGAAAAAGGAAATCTACTGAATCAGACACTCGCTGTGATTCAAACAACCCTGAGGAAGGAAAAGTTTTATTGTTCCTGCTGTGGACTTCATGCAATAAACCGGCGACAATAACTTTCCATCTGACGAGAAGCAGCTTCAGAGGGCTGTGTTTCTCCTCAGAAGATTAAAAACATCTTTAATAACCTGCAGCTTTAGACCTTAAACACTCGAGTTCAGCTCAGAGCGTCAGTCAGGATGTCAGAAACAGGGAGCACAGGATCGATGAAGACACATCCTCCACGTTTGACCCGTTCAGAACAGAAAGCAGCAGCTTCAGGATGACTTCATGTTGTCAGGTGATGAAGCAGCATTTACAAACGGCCTTTCCATGTGACGTTTTATTCAGTCCTGTGTGCTGCTGTTAGAGGGTCATTCTGCAGAGACCGTGTCTCTAACAGGTCCTGGTCTCAGCCTGACCGCTCCTATTCCTACTAAACTATCAGTCTGTGGCTGGGTCACATGTTCATCATCACTCTGTAGTTTATTCTGCCTCAAACACTCACTACAGCACCACACGTGGATCACAGGAAGTGAGAGGCTGACACAGGAAGCAAGAGCCTGACACAGGAAGCGAGAGCCTGACACAGGAAGTGAGAGCCTGACACAGGAAGCGAGAGCCTGAGACAGGAAGTGAGAGCCTGAGACAGGAAGTGAGAGCCTGAGACAGGAAGTGAGAGCGTGACACAGGAAATGAGAGCCTGACACAGGAAGCGAGAGCCTGACACAGGAAGTGAGAGCCTGACACAGGAAGCGAGAGCCTGAGACAGGAAGTGAGAGCCTGAGACAGGAAGTGAGAGCGTGACACAGGAAATGAGAGCCTGACACAGGAAGTGAGACAAGAAGTGAGAGCCTGACACAGGAAGTGAGGCAAGAAGTGAGAGCCTGACACAGGAAGTGAGGCAAGAAGTGAGAGCCTGACACAGGAAGTGAGACAAGAAGTGAGAGCCTGACACAGGAAGTGAGGCAAGAAGTGAGAGCCTGACACAGGAAGTGAGACAAGAAGTGAGAGCCTGACACAGGAAGTGAGACAGGAAGTGAGAGCCTGCCACAGGAAGTGAGACAAGAAGTGAGAGCCTGACACAGGAAGTGAGGCAAAAAGTGAGAGCCTGACACAGGAAGTGAGAGCCTGACACAGGAAGTGAGACAGGAAGTAAGAGCCTGACACAGGAAGTGAGAGCATGAGACAGGAAGTGAGAGCCTGAGACAGGAAGTGAGGCAAGAAGTGAGAGCCTGACACAGGAAGTGAGACAAGAAGTGAGAGCCTGACACAGGAAGTGAGGCAAGAAGTGAGAGCCTGACACAGGAAGTGAGGCAAGAAGTGAGAGCCTGACACAGGAAGTGAGAGCCTGACACAGGAAGTGAGAGCCTGACACAGGAAGTGAGACAGGAAGTGAGAGTCTGACACAGGAAGTGAGAGCCTGACACAGGAAGTGAGGCAAGAAGTGAGAGCCTGACACAGGAAGTGAGAGCCTGACACAGGAAGTGAGACAGGAAGTGAGAGCCTGACACAGGAAGTGAGGCAAGAAGTGAGAGCCTGACACAGGAAGTGAGGCAAGAAGTGAGAGCCTGACACAGGAAGTGAGAGCCTGACACAGGAAGTGAGACAGGAAGTGAGAGTCTGACACAGGAAGTGAGAGCCTGAGAGAGGAAGTGAGAGCCTGAGACAGGAAGTGAGAGCCTGACACAGGAAGTGAGACAGGAAGTGAGAGTCTGACACAGGAAGTGAGAGCCTGAGAGAGGAAGTGAGAGCCTGAGACAGGAAGTGAGACAGGTTGCTGGTTTGAGTTTCAGGGTTGAGGTCCAGTTTAGAGCTGAACAGGATGTCTGAGGCTCTTCTTCATGTCCTCCCTCTCTCACCTTTTTATCCCAGTTTCCTGCCTTACTACCTGTTTACCTTCTGTCTCTCTCTCTTTCCCTCCCTCCTCTTCTTTCCTCTCTTTCTTTCTTCCTCCCATTTTTTCTCACTGCTCCTTCTTCACAGTTTTCCTCTCCTTTACCCATCCTTCCTTGTTTCCTTTCTCTACCACGGCTCCTCTCTCCTCCTCCTTCCTTTTTCCAAATTTCTCTCTTTTCTTTTAACAGGTCTGTTTCTCTTTTCTCCTCCTGCTCTCTTCTTCATCTCCCCCACTACATTCTGTTTTCCATCCATCCTTCCTCTCTCCTTCTCTCCTCTCCTTACATCTTTCTTTTCTTTCTCCTTCTTTCTGCTTTGCTCCTCTTTTCCTGTTGTCTCCTTTTCTCCTCTCCTCTCTGTATCCTTCCTTCTTCTCTCTTTCTATTAACCTTTTATCTACCAGGCCTTCTCTCTCCTCCTCCTTTCCTCTGACAGCTTAGTTTCTCCTCCTCCTCTCTTCCTGCTTTGCGTCTCACTCTCTGTCTCTGTTTGTGTGTCTCCTGACAGGACGGCCTTACATGGACATGGAGTTCGGCCTGCCTGACGCCTCCTCCTCGCTCTCCAGCACAGAATGGTTGTCTCTCCACCACTGATGCCCCACCGGCTTCTACGAGAGAGAGAAAGAGAGAGAGAGTGGAAACACAGAGACAGATAAAAGAAAATTAGAGAGGCCAAAACAGCGAGCAGGAACAGACGGAGAAGGAGAAAAAGAGAATTGTGAGGCTGCACATCCTTAATCTCCACAGCGGGGAAACACTTAGAGGGAGGGAGGCCACACGGGCGATTCTGTCTATCTTGCAACTTCAGGAACCATCATCACAATTTAATAAGAATTTGAAAGGCTGCGGCGCTGCAACAAATCAGCCTTCAGAGGGGGAGAGGGAGGGCAAGAGAGCTGCATACAGACAGAGAGAGAGAGAGAGAGAGAGAGAGAGAGAGAATGCAGCGAGGCCAGACGCTTTAACGCCTTCCTACCTGGATTTATTTCTTTCTGCTTTTTGTTTTAAGTCCCAGCAGCAATAAAACTGCGACGGCAATATCAGAGAATAACTTTATTATTATTTTACACATATTACTGCTGAGATTCCAACAAATAATGGTTTTCTATCAGGAGAGTCTGTGTTTTGAAGCGGAACATCTTGTTATTTAGAAGAACAGCACTGACATCTGCCCGTAGGCAGGAGCTGTCTCACCTGCAGCCAGAAAGACAACCATATAAGGTTTAAAATGGTCAGTTTACCCTGAGCAGCGTCTTGCAGGTCAGGAGAGCGACAGGAAGCTTCATCCCGCCCAGCAGAAGGACATCAGGAAAAAACTAGAAGACGGGTCACAGGGACGTCAGATAGATGGTCTTTCCCTCTCCTTTACAGCGTTTCTTTCATGGCCTGACACCTAGCTGCCCTCTGACCCCTCCCTCCGCCCCTCCTCCCCCCTCAACATGTCCGACCGCCTCCTCTCTCACTGCCTCGACAGCTCGAGGACATCAGGTCAGGAAAAGAAGTGAGCAAGGATTTAGTGAAGGCGCTTACGTCTGACGTGTGAACTCCGTCCTCCTCCGAGGACAGAAGTTGACTCTCTGCAGGTGGGACGTGCTGATGCAAGATGGCGGCAGGTGTGGCGACGTGGCTGCCATTTGCACGGGCCGCGGCAGTGGGATGGCTGCCGTTAGCCAAGAAGACGATGCCCAAACCTCCTGTGGACAACTCGTCCAGATCGGATGAGATCCTGTATGTCAACGTCAGCGGGGTCAGGTTTCAGGTGGGTGTCTACTGAGCATGCTCCAAAATATGGCAGCAGAGTGAGGGAAGCTGCGAGGCCGTCGGTTACAGGCGTTTTACCTTCCGTCCAAGCCCAGTCCCAGAAGCAATGTTCACGATTCAGAGTTTTGATTTCTGCCTTCACCGACTTCCAAGGTGCCTGAAGAAGTGATAAAGATCTGAGCTCAAACTGTGTGCGTCGGCTTGTGGCCTTCGTCCCCGTCACCAGTAAAGTTCTTCTAAACAGGTATCAGTGGAATCCACACCTCCCAGTTTGTCCAGAGCCAAACAGGACGTAGCTAGACTTTCATGTAGAGAGGTGGAGAGTCAACGGGTGCTGGATGGACGTGTAGCAGGGCTGACGTCCCGTCACAGGCCTGGAATCTCTTTAACAACGTTGTAATTAAATACACAACCCACTTTTTTCAGTTTTATCCAATATCAATCTTCCTCTCAGGCCTGGACAGGAAGAGGGTCCTTTCCCCTTCCCGTTTTATGTTACGTGACTGTTTGGCCAGTGTTAGGACGCCACCAGGTGAGAGCCTGCTGTGTGTGACCTCGACACTACTGTGCACCGTTATGACAGTAAACTCACAACCTATTTTACTGACTGCTCTGATTTATACCGCCATCGACTGCTGACTCCTCCCTTCTCTTCCCCCCTGCAGGTCAGTCAGTAAAGTTCCGTACAGACAGTTAAACTAAGTCAACGCTGATGAACAGCAGCCTTCTGGGTAAAAGCCCTATGTTTGTTTGAACTGTCCATCCACCCCGACCCCGTCACGATGTGGACTTTGTCACTCTTTGTACTACGTCACATTTTTTCTCTCGATGACATTGGCGTGTAAAATGACCCGTGTTATTCCTACAACCTCTGGTGAGACCAGGCCCGGTGGAGGTCTGCACTCTTCTTCTGTAGTTTTGTCCATAAGCAGTTTGTTCACTCACACTGCAAAACTGAGTGCTCAAAAACAAGAAAAACAGCAATAAAATGGGGGAAATCTTACTTAAAATAAGCAAAATTAAAAAACAGAACAAGAACATTTCACTTGCTACTTAAGGACAAAAACTTGAACCAAGTGAAATTCTCTAACATAAAAGCCGCCTGGTAAGAAGAAATATCTTGTCAAACAAAAACAAGTATATTTTGCCTTCAATTAAGATAATGAATCTACTTAGATTTTAGTTTTTGCAGTGACAGCAGGATCTTTTAGTTCCTCCTTGAGTTTTAAGATGTGCGTAGATTTCCTGACCATGTGTCCGAACAAACCCTTTAGTGGCCTGAGCACTGACTGGACATCACTGTGAACCACATCAGCATGACGGACTGTCAGCTGTGGCTTAAGATGTGGTCACTGCAGCTGCTCCACCCCACTGATGCACTTTAGACACAGAAGCCTTCCAGAAGGTTGGAGGCCCTTCTCCTTATTTTGAGAACGCAGTCAATGTTTCTTTAGTGAAATGATATTCTTTTAAAGTTACAGTAACCCCCCCCTGTCCCTCTTTGACCATCCAGACCGGATCTGTTAACAGCATTCAGTTCTCATCATTCTGTACAGCGGCAGGTGTCTTCCTAAGCTGGGTGCATTTCTGGCAGAATAATATTTAATGCAGAGAGCGTCTGAGCAATAACTTCTGATATTTCATCATGTATAAAAAGACATTTCATCATTTTAAGGTCAAGCTCTTTGTCTTCTCTTTAATCTCATTGCCTGTGATGTCAGTTGTCACATCCTACATTAATGACACGAGGCTTTGTAAAGGCTCATTGGTGTTGGCCATATATGGTGTTTAGGGGCGTGTCTTTGTGTAGGCTCATACAGCTGATCCACACTGAGGCTTATCCACATGTTGTTCTCATGTATACATGGAGGACTTGTTCCATGCGGGCTTTGATGAGCACCAGGGGCCGTATTACAGAGTTCCGGTCTTAAGTTCAGACAGGAAGAGTCTAAGACAGGATTTTTCTCAGTTTGGTATTACAGAAGCAAATCCCAACTAACTTTAGGAATCCTGTCTTATGTCAGGTTAGGAAATCCTAAATACTCAAACCAACATCGGTTATCAACTTTTATGTCTGTTACCTAGCAACCGCGGAGCTAAACGGCTTTTAATCTCGTTTTTTGGTAGTTTTTTTTAATGAAACATAACTGAAAATGGAGTAGAAACAACAACTATCACTGAACTTCAAGTCAGAGGACTCAGAGGTGTCGGTGACCTCATTGAGAAACCCAAATATAGAGAGCGGGCTAAAGCAGCGGACACAGTCGCCGCCGTATATCCTGCAGCCAGCAGAGCGCTGACGCTGTCAGAAAGAAAATCAGTCCATTTACAGTGAGACGAAGAGAAAGGCAGCTGTATCCAGAGAGCAGAGGGAACCGCTGGTGGCTCCTCCTGTGCTCCCTCACTGACCCCTGCAGGAACCCGTACTCTGCTCGGCAAACTTAATAATGACGGTAAAAAAAAGGCTACGGGCTAACGTCACCATGGTTTCATGTATTTCTTGAATTTAACCATCTCCTCCTATCAAAGACTCGCAGTAGGTTGTTCCATCAGGCCTTCACATCACGTGACATAATGAGACATTATCCAGCGTCACATCGCCGACAGCCTTCCTACAGTTAATAAGTTCTGCCTGTTGACATTTTGTCAAGAGCAGTCGTGGATTTAACGAGTTAGGAAACTGTAGCTGGTGGAAAAGTAAAGTTAGGACAGCTCAACAGTTCTCCTGAAGTCAGGACGCTTCTGTAAAACACTGTTCTTATCTAAAGTTAGGAAAGGAACCTGACTGAGGAACTGTTCATCTGGAACGGCCTTTATCAGTTCCTAACCCTTGTTACCATGGTTACCAAGCAGTCAGGACAGGCTCTGCAGGTTAGGAAGTTTCTGTAATACGGCCCCAGGTTTATTCCTCCAATGTAGTGTATGGAGCGGTTCTAAGAACTACATTACCCATAAGCCTCAGCAGCTATTCCAGCCAGAGCCATGAACTCAGGGGTTCTACTGTACTATACTGAGGGAGCCTTGTTGCTGCAAAATATTTCCACAATCCAAAGTGGACCTTACAGCAATGCTCTCTGGGACTCGTAGTTGACTCCTAAAGTTCTTCTTGAAGTGCTAACTAACCAACCATGTCTGAGGGAAATGAGTTTCTCCCAGAACTACTCTCTATAATTGTGCTCCATCTCTGTTCCTACTTCCAAGGCAGGAAGTGGTAAAACTGGACGTCTACTCAGCACATGCTGCAGAAATAATACCAAAATGCTCTGCAACAAAAACAGTTGTTAGTGGCTTTCAAAGTGCTGCAGTGGCAGAACAAGAAGAAAGTTCTTGTCAAGTCTTGGACTTTGTCCTAATTTTTAAAATATACAAACATACAGTAATGCTTGCTTTTAAAAAGTGACGCCAAATAAGAGCTTCTGAGCACAAAACTTTCACTTTCACCATCAGTTAGTGGCGGTTCAGTGCTCCCATCCGACTTCTGAGGAACTCCTTCAGATGGACCTGCTGTGTTTGTGTGGAGAGCTGAGTCTCCTTATGGTGCATTTCAACACCCTGCTGCTGACGGTTCAGGTTCAGATACTTGTTGCTCTTAGGTTTGACAGTCTGGCTATTTCGTCTAGGGAAATCAATGTCAGCGTTAAGCTAGGCTAATTAGCTTCTACTTTCAGAATGGAATACAAACTTAACTGCAGGATGTTCCTCCCAAAATTTAGAAATCTAAGAGGTTCATGTGGACCAGAAAACCCATTCAAACTCAGCTGTCTTCAGAACTTCAGGCGTGTTCATGTGCGCTCAGCAGAACTGCAGTATTTCTGGTTGCCCAGAGGCAGAGTTTCATTTTGTTTAGTAGTAAACCACACAGGTGGACTTCCATGACCCCCCTTATCCATGGGAGATTTGTTCAACACCCACATGAGGAGCAGTTTTAGGGTCTCAGAGAATGATTCTGTTTTCTTTCTGCAGACATGGAAGAACACTTTGGATCGTTATCCAGAGACGCTGCTGGGCTCCTCAGAGAAGGAGTTCTTCTTCAACGAGGACACACAAGAGTACTTCTTCGACCGAGACCCTGAAATGTTCCGGCACATTCTGAATTTCTACCGCACCGGGAAGCTGCACTACCCGCGGCACGAGTGCGTCCAGGCCTTCGACGAGGAGCTGGCTTTCTACGGCATCGTGCCAGAGATCATCGGAGACTGCTGCATGGAGGTAAACTGAGCTTCTGAATCACGACTCTGATAACTCTGATGCATTAAGTAGATATCCGTCCTCGTGTACTTGTATATCAAACTTAGTCATTTCATGTGATCGGAGAAACGCTGTCACATGTGGAACTGCTGAAATATTAGCTGTTGGATTTAGGGGCGTTCTCCTCTCTCCTCTCTATAACAGCCGTGTTCTGTAGTCGTTCCTTTAGGTTAACAAACACAAGCTAGACTAAAACACTAGAGCTGCCCCGACTAAAGCTGTTTCCAGTCCACAAGCTGTTGCAAGTTTGATACCTGGTTCTGTTGCTTGCTCTTTCCCTTACTCCTGAAAACCTCTTCCTCCCTGTGGTCCAACGCTCCTGTGCTGGTGATGGAAACAAACGCCACTCTCCCCTGGTACTCGAGCTCCCAGTCCGGATAGAGTCAGCTAACATGGCAGAGCCCACAGTTAGCAGCAGTGCCATGTTTAATAATTCATCCATGCAGTAATGTTTAATAATATAAAATCGTTTTCTTTCTGCGAATAACGAACCAATGGAAACTCGGCGGACTAAGAAAAGACAACAGCAGCTTCCAGCTTTTGTTTCAGCACTGCAGCCTCACAGATGTTAACGTTTCCAGTGCCTGCAGCATCCCTTAATGTGGATGCTGAGACTTTTGATGGGATTTATTCTGCTGTCAGAGAATCATCAGCGAAATGACTGAAGGGTAAAAACATGGATGGTTGTGGGGGGTGGGGTTACTGACCACAGGATCAGACTCAAGCTCAGTGATGAGCCCTCTGAAACACCAGCGTGGGATTTTGGCACCCTTCGTACCCCGACGTCATTCCTTTAACAAGCTCCTGTCACCGTCTGCACAATAAATCACCCTCAGAGCTCTTTCTGTTGTGATGGTTGCCTCGTTTTCAGAGGCTTTTATATCTTTTTATCCTTGTTTTGATAACGAACAGGTCATTGTCCTTTATTTGCTGAGATTTGGCAGATTCTGCTTCACAAATGTTGATTCAACTGTGAGAGATTCTAATTTCTGGAGTTCTTTTTTTACTCACTCAACACTTCCCCCACGATTTCCCATGGGAAGCCGTGCACATGGTTTTTATTTTTATTCCTCCAGAGATTTCACAGATTCTGTTCCACCGCCTCCTTTTATCATCTGGCAAATGTTTAAAGAAGGAATTTAACTTCCTGTTTTAAGCTAAACTTTAAGAATCAGAGTTGATTTAACATTGTCAACCCAGCAGTGGTCGAGGCTTAGCAGATATTTTGTTTGTTGACACTTCTGTGGTGGTTTTCACCAAGTGAGAGAAATTATCTGGACATCATATTTACCCCATCAGGCTTTTTCCAACCCAGCTGCTCACAGACGTTAGTGATTCTGAACCACCAGATATCCTTGATCGGTCCGACAGAAAGAAAACAGGGGAGCAGTAAGCTAGCGTGTTAAATTCATTAGCATTCCACCTAAATACAAGACTCTGGCCTCTGAACCAACATGTTGAAAAGGAGAAACTGGACTGGTTCTCCGGTGTTCAGTCCTGGTTTGAGACCAGATCCAGAACTGGCTGTGATGTTGTAAGTCGGCTAACATTCCTCTCCCTGCCCTCCTTCTTTGTACAGGAATACCGAGACAGGAAAAAGGAGAACCAGGAGCGTCTGGCAGAGGACACGGAGGCCAATGAGGCGATGGACGCCCCCCTCCCTCCACACAGCACCTCCAGGGAGCGGCTGTGGCGAGCCTTCGAGAACCCGCACACATCCACCATGGCGCTGGTCTTCTACTACGTCACGGGCTTCTTCATCGCCGTGTCCGTCATCGCCAACGTGGTGGAGACGGTCCCCTGCCGGCCCCCCAAAGGCAGCGTTAAAGACCTTCCCTGCGGGGAGAAGTACCAGCTGGCCTTCTTCTGCATGGACACGGCCTGCGTGCTCATCTTCACCTTCGAGTACCTGATGCGTCTGTTCGCCGCGCCCAGCCGCTGCAAGTTCATGCGCTCTGTGATGTCGGTGATCGACGTGGTGGCCATCATGCCCTACTACATCGGCCTGGTGATGCCGGAGAACGAGGATGTGAGCGGTGCCTTCGTCACCCTTCGGGTTTTCCGCGTCTTCCGGATCTTCAAGTTCTCGCGTCACTCGCAGGGTTTGAGGATTTTGGGCTACACGCTGAAGAGCTGCGCCTCTGAGCTCGGCTTCCTGCTCTTCTCCCTCACCATGGCCATCATCATCTTCGCCACCGTCATGTTCTATGCCGAGAAGGGCACCAAGGGCTCCACCTTCACCTCCATCCCCGCCTCTTTCTGGTACACCATCGTCACCATGACCACGCTCGGGTGAGTTAACCTCAGCCGTATGTTGATTCTGACATTAACCAGATTTTATTTTGCCGCCGGTGGCTGCACTGCTATTAAAACAGTCGTCATAGCAACGTGAGTGTGCGTCTCCCTCAGGTTTTCCACTGGGTGTCGGACACGTGGACGTGTCCTCGTTAACCTGCTGGGTGTCGTGGTTACTGGTAACGGAGGTTTTACAGTATGTTTCCACGGTGAAGCGAGGCCGAGTTGGCCTCCCACTCGCTGCTGCTCGGGTACGCTGGTGTGTGTTCACCCTGCTGCCGCCCACACACACTCTCTGCTGAGTGTGATCCATTATCTGCTGTTCAAAGAGCCTTTGGAAACATGAAATGGAGAGTGAGTCAGGAATCTGCCATAAGCTCCGATGAACAGACCATACCGCTTCCTAACACGCACTGTGAACTCCTAGCGCTCTGAGAGGGAAGGTGTGAGTTCAGGTGTGAATGACTGGAGTGTTACTGGATCTGAGGGGTTGCTGATCTTGATGGTTTCTGACCTTCTAGGCTGCGGTAGCTCGGAGGTGTGTTTCTCCTGTCGCTCCACACTTGTCTTGGGATGTGACTAAGTACATTTACTGCACCTAAGTACACATCTGAGGTACTTGTATTTCAGTATATCATGCCACTTCGTACTGTGAGTGCACCACGGCTCAGGAGGACTTACATAATTCTTAATTAATCAACTTCATAAACAAATGAACTGGTTGCTGATTTAAACGAAGATTCTCTAGATTGTTTCTTGCACTCTGCATGGTTATAAGTCAATAATCAGTAGAGTTAATGTTGAGAGAAAGATGCAGCTTTAGACCTTTAGTCCGATGTGAGAGTGGAGGCTTTTATTCTGAAAGCCCCCCCCCAGTCCTCGGGTCCATTAGTTATCAGCAGGGAGAGGCCAACCTCTAAATGGATTCTCCATGCAGCAAAACACAAACCAGGCTTTTACCCCCCCCCGCTTACAGTATTTCCTGTTTCCTTCCAGGGACTCTCCCTCTGTCCTCACCCCTCTTCCCCTCCGTCTCTTCTCTTGTTGATCAGAAACAGAAACAGGGTCGGTTCTCAAACTGTTCCAATCAGATACTGATTCCACGGATGGATCGGTCCTGATCTTCTACGCACAGGAGCAGATGAATAAGAAGCATCTTAACTTTCGGGCCTCCTTCACGGTGTTTCCTGAGTTTGGCTGTAGAAAACTCTGGCACACAGACAAACCCTGTGAAGAGCTCCATGTTCAGAAATGTTGCTGCTGTTCAAACCACGGGAAGATCCAGAGCTGCTCTGATAAGGAAAAATCCCACAGATACAAACGCAGCATCAAAGCCTGAATCGCACGCCGTCTTCCCCAACACACAGCAGCCGCTCATTTGTTGGGTTCAGTTCTACAGCCTGTGATGCTTTACTGATTACGTTCAACTCACTGAATCATCTGTTCATTTAGATTCATTATTTAATGGCTGCAACATCTCCACGTTAATAATGGTGCGGTGACTTCATTCATTATTAATAGTGATCGGTCCCAGCAATGGGACGTAACCATAAAACACTTTCTGTACTTTCTGTACCCCCCCCCCCCCTTAAAGAAGTACATTAAAGTACCAAAGGATTCTTTTTTAAATATGTATATATTTATAACTCGTTTCATATACATACACATAAAATATGTAAATATCATTGTTTAATGCAGAAGTACTGGTGCAACAGGGATGTTGGTAACGTGCAGGAGAAGACCCGAGTCAGACGTCAGCAGGTGAACAGGATGTGTGTGTGTGGTGGGGGCGGGGTCACCTCAGCTCAGCGACTTTGCTGCTGGACAGCTGGGGTACTGCAGGTGGTTCCTGACGGTGCTGCATGGAGTTCCTGAAGGTCTCGGTCTGAGTTGTTAAAAACTTCATGTTAAAGCACTGGCTGAGCAGAAAGAGCTCGAGGAAGGAGAAGAGACTCGGCCATGTGTTGGTGTTTAAAAGAAGCATCTGCTGGCAGGAAGCTGGATGGTTTGGAAACCACAGCTGTGGTGCTGACGGGCTGGTTCTGGTTCTGCTGCGGGGTAGGTGGGGGCCGCCCTGTCATCTTTGAAAAGTTTGTACAGCGTTGTGATCGACTTTCAGAAAGATTTATTGAATTAAGTTCTGCTTAAACCAATTGTTTTCCTCCTCTCCACCTCTCCTCTCCTCATCTTTCTCCCTTTCTCTCACCCCCCCGGCTGCAGTCCGATCTGCTCATTAGTTTCTCTTTGTTATCACTGTTTCTCATCGTGTAGCTTTTATTGCTTTGCTCCTGTGTTTTATCACCGAGCAAATAAACTGGAGGTGAAATCATAAAGCTGCTGCCGCCCCTCCAGCAGCAGGAAGCATGTGAGGCGAAACCTGAGCTGCTGCCAGCAAACAAGCAGATAACAGAACAGTTCATCTGACAGAGGAAACGCTCCATCCATCACCAACCAGCTCAAATCATTAATGCGTTGGCGTTCCTGATAATCACACTTGTACAGTGCGGTCACCTGACTCCACCTCCTCCTGCAGATACAGATATATGTTTTCATCTGATCATCAAACACCTGAGACAAACTTTCCCGCCCTGCCAGGAGCAGGAGGTTTCTGAGACTGCAGGCGGCCTGATGAACTGTCAGTGTTTTAACCGACCCATATGTTTTTTCCTGTGCCGATACCAAATTCTAGTAACTAATTAGACCGATATTTGGAACCAATATAAATTTTATATTTATGTTCGTGTCCCCAGACTCATTATATAAAGTAGGTCATTTATATAAAGGCTAAACAACAGGGGCCCCAGAATTGATCCCTGAGGTACACCAATACCACACTCAAGGGCTGATGCCACCTCATCATTTACCTTCACCCGCTGTGAATGCTTGAATGGTTCGATCTAAAGCCAAACGGCATAGGATGCAATCTGAAAGGGCTGTTGTTAAGGTGGCTAGTAAGTTGTTCTGCTACATACCTTTCAATTACCTTTGACACGGTAGGTACTGTACTAATTCATTCATTCATTCTTGTCAAAGCTCCCTGTAGAACTGTTTAGAAACCAATGTCAAGTATAGGGAGACGCAGCCCACAGAGATGATGATGACAGGATGTCATGTAAAGTTCTGTAGTGCACTCGCACAATCAAAACTAACTGAATTTATCAAAATGTATCAAAACAGAACTTTGGTTCGGACCTTGGTGCAGACACAGTGGCAGTTCTAGACCAATTTTATTGAAGGAGACCAGGCTGGGGCCAGTTGTTTTGTCAGAGTTAATGTCTTTGCTGTCTGCCTCAGCGAGTGGGAACATTTCACAACACGTCCAAAATATCAGCTTCCTGTGAGACCCATGTGACCTGTGTTTAGGGAAACACGAGTCGCAGAGATCGATGGTTTGAAGATTCATTGATTAAATCTCAACTCCTGAAATCTTCCTGAGATCCACCTGAAATCTTCCTGAGATCCACCTGAAATCTTCCTGAGATCCACCTGAAATCTTCCTGAAATCCACCTGAAATCTTCTGGAAATCACCTGAAATCTTCCCGAAATCTTCCTGAAATCCACCTGAAATCTTCCTGAGATCGACCTGAAATCTTCCTGAGACTCACCTGAAATCTTCCTGAAATTTGCCTGAAATCTTCCTGAGATCCAACTGAAATCTTCTTGAGATCCACCTGAAATCTTCCTGAGATCCAACTGAAATCTTCTTGAGATCCACCTGAAATCTTCCTGAGATCCACCTGAAATCTTCTTGAGATCCACCTGAAATCTTCCCGAGATCCACCTGAAATCTTCCCGAGATCCACCTGAAATCTTCTTGAGATCCACCTGAAATCTTCCCGAGATCCACCTGAAATCTTCTTGAGATCCACCTGAAATCTTCCCGAGATCCACCTGAAATCTTCCCGAGATCCACCTGAAATCTTCTTGAGATCCACCTGAAATCTTCCTGAGATCCACCTGAAATCTTCTTGAGATCCACCTGAAATCTTCTTGAGATCCACCTGAAATCTTCCCGAGATCCACCTGAAATCTTCCCGAGATCCACCTGAAATCTTCTTGAGATCCACCTGAAATCTTCTTGAGATCCACCTGAAATCTTCCCGAGATCCACCTGAAATCTTCCCGAGATCCACCTGAAATCTTCCCGAAATTCAACTGAAATCTTCCCGAAATTCAACTGAAATCTTCCCGAGATCCACCTGAAATCTTCATGAAATCCACCTGAAATCTTCCCGAGATCCACCTGAAATTTTCCTGAAATACGCCTGAAATCTTCCTGAGATCCACCTGAAATCTTCCTGAAATCCACCTGAGATCCACCTGAAATCTTCCTGAAATCTTCCTGAAATCCACCTGAGATCCACCTGAAATCTTCCTGAAATCTTCCTGAAATCCACCTGAGATCCACCTGAAATCTTCTTGAGATCCACCTGAAATCTTCCTGAGATCCACCTGAAATCTTCCCGAGATCCACCTGAAATCTTCCCAAAATTCACCTGAAATTCCCCTGAAATCTTCCTGAAATCTTCCTGAGATCCACCTGAGATCCACCTGAAATCTTCCTGAAATCTTCCTGAAATCCACCTGAAATCTTCCTGAAATCCAACTGAAATCTTCCTGAGATCCACCTGAAATCTTCCTGAGATCCACCTGAAATCTTCCTGAAATCCACCTGAAATCTTCCTGAGATCCACCTGAAATCTTCCTGAGAACCACCTGAAATCTTCTTGAGATCCACCTGAAATCTTCCTGAAATTCACCTGAAATCTTCCTGAGATCCACCTGAGATCTTCCTGAAATCTTCTTTAAATCTTCCTGAAATTTTCCAGAAATCTACTTGAGATCCAGCTGGTCTCCAGCTGTCTGCTGAGTCACCTGCAGGCTGCCTGTCTGAGCAGAAACAGCTGAGAGAGCAGTGTGTGGCAGATTTGTTGTACAGAACCAGAAACAGTAATGCATGTAATGAAAAGGACAGAAATTTGTCATAACATTTGTCATAAATCAGGAGAAAAGAGTGTGAGGGGTATTAAGAAAGACTAATCTCATTTACCTACCATCAGACAGCCTTGAATTAATCTTCCTGTCTCTATTTTAATGTGGACGAGCTGGAAATGAACCAGACTCACCTCCAGAGTGATGGGGGAGGGGGGGCATCTATCTTCTCTGTAATGGACTGAGAACTCCACCACAGACCCAGTTTCTGAGAGCCTGACCTGCGATCGATCGGGCCTGGCGGCTTCCAGGTCACGTGATGCACAGCCGCCCAGCTCCCCCGCAGTCTTAAAAGTCCAGTGTGTAATATTTCTGAGGATCTAGAGACAGAAATGCAATCTAAGATACATGAACTATGTTTCCAGTGGAGTATAAAGACCTTGAACCGTTCTATTTTTATCACCTTAGAATGAGACGTTTCTGTCTACATACAGAATTTGAGCCTTTCAGTTCGATAACATCAGGAAAGAGCCGGATCTTTAAATCATTTCACCCCCATTCAAGTTGGCGTAGGGCTAAACAGGAAGTTAGAGTCTTGCTCTACTAGTGGGCCGCCATCATGATTGAGGGAGGCGGGGTTAAAGGAAACACTAGTGAGCTGGCTCCTGTGGGGCACAATGAGGAAGACCTGGGTCATTTTAGGAAGTAGAACATTTCTGGCTTCCTGCATCACTGAGCAGCTTTCACAGGAGTGAACGGAGCCCCGCTTCCAGCGCTGCCGTCTTTATGCGTCCACGGTGAACAGTGAAGAAGAGCAGAGCTCTGGAGCGCCGATAACCATCTGTGACGTGTTTTTATTCTTTCTGAATCCTGAGACCGCTGCAAGGAAGTGCTGAGAGGCGTTATTCTGGTAGAAATCCGTCATTACTTGCGGATCGTGACTGGATCACGCGGCTAGTCTGGATTGGGTGACCTTTGACCTCCCTGCTGTTTCCATGTCTGCAGTAGACATGACCTCGCTGAACCTTACTAAATATGTCTTTTCTCCTGGGGCATGATGGGAATGTGACCAAACACATCCTCTGTGTGTTATGTAACAGGTCACACTTATATAATATACAGTGGGTACGGAAAGTATTCAGACCCCTTTAAATTTTTCACTCTTTGTTTCATTGCAGCCATTTTCCAAAAATCAAAAAAGTTCATTTTATTTCTCAGTAATGTACACTCAGCACCCCATCTTGACAGAAATAAACAGAAATGTAGAAATTTTTGCAAATTTATTAAAAAAGAAAAACTGAAATATCACATGGTCATAAGTATTCAGACCCTTTGCCGTGACACTCATATTTAACTCAGGTGCTGTCTATTTCTTCTGATCATCCTTGAGATGGTTCTACACCTTCATTTGAGTCCAGCTGTGTTTGATTATACTGATTGGACTTGATTAGGAAAGCCATACACCTGTCTATATAAGACCTTACAGCTCACAGTGCATGTCAGAGCAAATGAGAATCATGAGGTCAAAGGAACTGCCTGAAGAGCTCAGAGACAGAATTGTGGCAAGGCACAGATCTGGCCAAGGTTACAAAAAAATTTCTGCTGCACTTAAGGTTCCTAAGAGCACAGTGGCCATAATCCTCAAATGGAAGACGTTTGGGACGACCAGAACCCTTCCTAGAGCTGGCCGTCCGGCCAAACTGAGCTATCGGGGGAGAAGATCCTTGGTGAGAGAGGTAAAGAAGACCCCAAAGGTCACTGTGGCTGAGCTCCAGAGATGCAGTCGGGAGATGGGAGAAAGTTGTAGTAAGTCAACCATCACTGCAGCAATCCACCAGTCGCGGCTTTATGGCAGAGTGGCCCGACGGAAGCCTCTTCTCAGTGCAAGACACATGAAAGCCCGCATGGAGTTTGCTAAAAAACACCTGAAGGACTCCAAGATGGTGATAAATAAGATCCTCTGGTCTGATGAGACCAAGATAGAACTTTTTGGCCTTAATTCTAAGCGGTATGTGTGGAGAAAACCAGGCACTGCTCATCACCTGTCCAATACAGTCTCAACAGTGAAGCATGGTGGTGGCAGCATCATGCTGTGGGGGTGTTTTTCAGCTGCAGGGACAGGACGACTGGTTGCAATCGAGGGAAAGATGAATGCGGCCAAGTACAGGGATATCCTGGACGAAAACCTTTTCCAGAGTGCTCTGGACCTCAGACTGGGCCGAAGGTTTACCTTCCAACAAGACAATGACCCTAAGCACACCGCTAAAATAACGAAGAAGTGGCTTCACAACAACTCCGTGGCTGTTCTTGAATGGCCCAGCCAGAGCCCTGACTTAAACCCAATTGAGCATCTCTGGAGAGACCTGAAAATGGCTGTCCACCAGCGTTTACCATCCAACCAGACAGAACTGGAGAGGATCTGCAAGGAGGAATGGCAGAGGATACCCAAATCCAGATGTGAAAAACTTGTTGCATCTTTCCCAAAACGACTCATGGCTGTATTAGATCAAAAGGGTGCTTCTACTAAATACTGAGCAAAGGGTCTGAATACTTATGACCATGTGATATTTCAGTTTTTCTTTTTTAATAAATTTGCAAAAATTTCTACATTTCTGTTTTTTTCTGTCAAGATGGGGTGCTGAGTGTACACTACTGAGAAATAAAATGAACTTTTTTGATTTTTGGAAAATGGCTGCAATGAAACAAAGAGTGAAAAATTTAAAGGGGTCTGAATACTTTCCGTACCCACTGTAATGTTCCGCACAGGAACATGACATTTATCACAGCTCAGGTCATTATGTAATATGCTAATTATCAGGTTATGCTAGCTGAGCCATTATGGGGAGGTGGGGGTGCACCCTGCAAGAAACGCTCCTGAATTATTTAGGATTTAGTGAAACTCTTCTACTCAGAGAGGCAGTGATTTCATGTTCTCAAGCTACAGGACAGAGATTATTGGACACCAGCGTGGGTCTGAATCTGCTGGGTGTGCAGGTAGTTAGCTTGTTGCTAAATGATAGCCACATTACTTGATCTATCTCTGTCAGACAGCTGGTGTGAAACACAGATCCTGGACCAGGCTCTGCTGGGAGACGTTTCTAATCCTCTAGTCTCCAACATTTACATTTACCTGATGCTTTTATCCAAAGCGACTTACAGCTGCTATATATGTCAGAGGTTGCACGCCTCTGGAGCAAGTCTTGGGGTTAAGTGTCTTGATTAGGGACACAATGGTGGATGGGTCACAGTGGGGGATTAAACCCAGGTCTCTCACACCAAAGGCAAGCATCTTATCTATGTGCCATCACCACCCCAATCACTAAAACTTTCAGGAGTCCTTCAGAGGACATGCACCTGTTCTGGGACGTTACTGAAGAGCTACTGTATGTAGTAAGCTAACAGCTAAAACACTGGTGGGTGTGAATGTCAAGTTGTTAGTTTGGGAAAGTTATATAAATGTGTGCGAGGGGGCTTTCATTTGGGACCCCACCCACCCAGCACATGAACTGTTACTCGCCATCCCCTTAGGCAGCAGGCTGCTGGAACAACGAGGCTAACGAGCCAACCAGAGGCCAGAGACCTCCCTGGATCAGAGTCTGTTATGCTGCGACTGTGTGAGGACCTCTGGTTTTTAATCTCTGTGTTTATTATTTATAGCTTTAGGTCATTTGAATTATTTATATTATAGGGTTTATCCTAAAATGTTATTTATTCTTTACGCTGCTGGACCTGGGAAAGGAATTTCGTTCCTTCATGTTTTAACGTGGTTGAATGACAATTAACTAAAGTGAACTTTCTGAAGCAGTGCTGATAAAGTTTACTGGCACCTTAACCCCTCACGTGCCACAGTAGCTTTGTATAAAACATGTACCTCAAGTTTCTGCTGTAGTGAAGCTTAGTGTGGTGCCAACCGGCGCCCCCAGCCGTCACCATTTTTGCAGTGGCTGACTGTGTAATCCATAAATGGGCAAAGAGGTGGAGCTGAGTCAGAATGGAGGCTGGTGGTTGAGCCAAATGAGAGGGCACACACCTGTCACTCTAAGCGGCCACGCCCTTAATTTTAGCCTCAGTGTAAACGGGTCATTTACATAAAAACTCACGAAGCAGGAAGTCACCTACTGAGACCGACCTGTTCTTTGTACCAACTGTAAACCTGTTGAGTTCTGCTGTTTCACATGTGGGAATGTTCAGAATGGGAAAGAAAGGGGATTTAAGTGACTTTGAACGCGGCATGGTTGTTGGTGCCAAACGGGCTACTCTGAGTATTTCAGAAACTGCTGATCTATTGGGATTTTCACGCACAACCATCTCTAGGGTTTACAGAGAATGGTCTGAGAGAAGAGAACATATCCAGTGAGCGGCAGTTGTGTGGACAAAAATGCCTTGTTGATGTCAGAGGTCAGAGGAGAATGGGCAGACTAGTTCGAGGTGAAGAAAGGCAACAGGAACTCAAATAACCACTCTTAACAACCAAGGTATGCAGAATACCATCTCTGAACGCACAACACGCTAAACCTTGAAGCAGATGGGCTTCAGCAGCAGAAGACCACACCAGGTGCCACTCCTGTCAGCTAAGAACAGGAAACTGAGGCTACAATTCACACAGGCTCACCAACTCTGGACAATAGAAGATTGGAAAAACGTTGCCTGGTCTGATGAGTCTTGGTTTCAGCTGCAACATACAGATGGTCGAGTCACAATTTGGCATAAATATGACAGCATGGATCCATCCTGCCTTGTATCAACAGTTCAGTCTGGTGGTGGTGGTGTAATGGTATTTTCTTGGCGCACTTTGGGCCCCTTAGTACCAGTTGAGCATTGTTTAAACACGACAGCCTCCCTGAGTATTGTTGCTGACCATGTCCATCCCTTTATGGCCACAGTGTACCATCTTCTGATGGCTACTTCCAGCAGGATAATGCACCATGTCACATAGCTCAAATCATCTCAAACTGGTTTCTTGAACATGACAATGTTTGTGACAAAGTATGCCATGAAGAATTAAGGCAGTTCTGAAGGCAAAAGGGGTCCAACACAATAGTAGCAAAGTATAAAGTGAGTGCAAGCACCGCAAAATTGCAGTTCATTTACTTCGTCTCTAATAAATAATAAGGTAATAATAAAAATTGTGGACGTTTTCGGGCAGCTGCTGAGAGTCGGTGACCTTTGTAGCTGCAGTCTGTGAGTAATGATGTTCATCTTTATTCATGGAGGGACAGTCAGCGCGCTTTTTTCCACCTGCTTCACATTCATATATATTTCCCTCACACAGTCTGCTTCCTCTGCCTTAAGGTCCAGCCACTTTATTATACTGTGAGAGGTTTATGGACAGCAAATCTTTTACGACAGTATATGGTGTTTTTAGTTTCACCTGATGACGGTAAAATTGTGTTTTCAGTTTCACCTGATGACGGTAAATATCATTCAGTGAACTCGCAATCACCAATGGTGCAACATGGGAAAGCAGAGAACCGATACATGCGTAAAAGGCCAGGGACCGGATGGGGGGCCCCGCAGCTGTGCAGGTGCAGACGAGGTAATGACAGTGACTGCATCAGCTGCCCACAGAGCAGGGCCAGCGTGAGCAGCGGCTGCTCCCCCTGCTGTCTAGATGGGAGAAACGCACTGCGCACACACAGAGGACAATCACTCAGACAGAACGCTCAGTACTGAGTGAGTCAGCGAGAAGAAACGGTAGATAGAAATGGACGAAAGAGCACGGGGAAGACCAGGAGGCTGCCGTGCAGATGTCGTCCACCGAAAGGCCCGGGCACCTGCCACGTGGGAGGCTGGGCACCAACACGCTCCTTCGGGCAGGGGGAAGCACCACCCTGTGAGCCAACGCTAGCCAAAACAGGGACGGTGCCAATTATTGGGTGAGTCGCCCCGTGATGGCTCTCCACACACAGACGGGGCTTCACACCGAAGAACGTGGCCAGACTGGGTCCCGAGTCTGGCCGGCTGGCTAAGAGCGAGAACACTGGCCATCTCATCCGGAGGAGAGAGCTCTTGGGCCGGGGGAACAGACAGCTGACAGTGGGTGGCTGCCCTCTGGATGATGGCAGGAAGCTCTCTGATGAGGCTGCCGATGGAAGGCAGGGAAGTGGAGGCCGACAGCGGAACAGAAACATCATCGGAGAAGGCTACCTTGGGATTGGGGTCTCCTGCCTCAAGGTCAGCCGGGGCTAGGGATAATGGGGAGCCGCTGGGAGACCGGTGAATGGAATGGGGGAGCCGTACGACTCTCTTCCGGCAGCAGGCTGAGGCCTTTGTCCAAGGAGTGGGTGGGCTTCCACACCTCCTCTTGCTGAATGGTAAAATTATCTGCCTGACGCTGCTGCTCATCGGGGGTGAGGAGGGCGCAGAACGGGCATTGTGAGCCGGGAGTGAGTGCTTGGCGTACTCTGGGCCAAGGCACACCTCGCAGCGGGGATGGAGATCCACGGGCATGATGTGCCTTGTGTGGCAGACGCCTCACACCCGTACGGAAGGAGCAGCGCCTCGCCCTCGGCCGGTAAGCTTGCTAGCAGACATGACTTTTCTTTCTTTCTCAAAGTAGTGTATATACAAGGTTCGGACGTAGGACGTAGGGGGTGAACCCAATAGCGATGGCCTTAGAGGGCGAAGCCTATATGAAATAGAACAGTTTGCAGACTCATCCTATGTCCCATCTCAGTAACGCCTCTGCATCTCTGGACCTGCTTCCTGTTGCCCACGAGCAAGGCACCCAGCTGTCGCCGCTCAGTCACATGTCACAGCGACAGAAAACTCAACACGACAGAGAGGAAATCTGACAGAGCTGCAGGACACTCACTCACTGCAATATCAGGAGTTTACAGCAACATGTAATTATGGATTTGATTTTTTACTTTCACCCCTGAAAAGCACATGCACAGTCACGTGCACAGTACACGCAGGCACGCAACATTTATAGAGTCCTTCAGTGTGCCAAGAAAGTAATTTATCTTGCTGCTGTATGATTAGGAAATCCTTGTTTCACCACAAATCCCCCTGAAACACACACATGCACACACCAGACTACCTGATGGGTGGTTACCACGGTTACATATGTGGGTTTTTTGGCAGTTTCATTAACCCTCAAGACAGATGGACTGAAACACACTCACGCAAAGATAGTGTTTGTGCATGTGTGTGAGAGTCTCTCTGCTCGTGTTGCAGCTTCAGTAGAAACTGCAGTTTAAGATTCAGATTAGATCTCTCCACCTGAGATGTTTTCATCTCAGAGCTCCCCCTGAGAGGTTTCTGAGAGAAATGAAGTTGTACAGTTCTCTCCTGACGTCACGTCATCAGTGCTTCATTAAAACTGCTTACTGACTGTAGTGTGAACCACTTCCTGTAACCTGCACTTGCTCCTGATCTTCCTGTTTTAATCCAGGATGGTAACATGGGAGTTGGAGTCAGTCGGGGTTCTGGACCTTGTCCGTGAGGCTGCAGACTGTTGCTGTAGAGGTTAAAGGTGGAAATGCTGAAAACTTAAAACCAAACTGAGGTGGAAAAGCTGGTGTATGATGGAAACAGATTTAGATTTCACACAAGAGGATTTAACAGAACGGTTCCTTATGTTTTCATTGAGATCTGAACACCTTTCAATGCAGGTTTCTCACAAAGAGGAACAGCTACACCCCCTGACTCCGTCTGCCTGCTGGTGACTGCGGGGTTGTTACCCTCCACCTGAAAACAAAGTTTTCTACTGGAGATTCTTCTGTCCTCAGTGAAAACTTTCAGAGCAGAGAGAGAGACAAGAGAAGAGCAGCAAGGAAAGAACAAAGGAAATTAAATCTCAGCTCTGAAACTCATACCTCGACCTCGCAGGTCTGAATCCATCTGTCGACCTGCGTTGCCCTCCCATCATCCCTCTGCCGCCTCCACAGCCTCTAACAAAGCTCCCAGCTCTGCCGGGTCGAACGGACGATCAGAGCTTGTTTCCTTCAGCAACAATTTCACATTAAGCTGATCTACAGTGGAGGAAATGTCAAAGGATAATTTTTAAGCTGGTAAGTGTAATATGAAGACCTCAGGGCAGAGGTCAGATAGAGACCACATGGCTGTGACTCGATGAGTGATCAGAACAGTTTCAGGAGCCAAAGTCTGTTCAGCTTCTGTTCATCACTTTTTTACGTTGTTGTAGTCATGTATGGAAGAGGAATCAACATCAGCAACCGTCAGAAGACGCAAACCTCTCAGGAATGCAGTAATAGTACCAATATAATAATGGTAAAATACGACATCGCAATTAAAAGTTCTGCATTGCAGACCTAGGTAGAAGTACAGAAGTATCATCAGGGTGTTTTATTTTAAAAATGGACTGGATTGTCTTCAATGTTTCTGTGTCTGTCTGACTTCCTACCCGGTTTGCTTCTGGGACGCTTCTGAAAATGATGATGGTGCATTTGGGGGAATGGCCCAAATCAGGTTCAGCCGAAATAAAATGGAGCTGGAACCAGATGCAACCGGGCCCAGTGGAACTTAGCAGTGAGTGTTAGCAACAGGTTCTGACTGCAGTTCAGATAACGGCCGGTGTCATTAATTATAAACTGTGGTTGCAGCATGAGTTCAGTCCAAACAAAGGTCCTGGATCAGGAAGTTTAGCTGCAGTATGTTTCTATGAAAGCTGTTTAAATCCTCCATGTTTTTACGTTGATCGCAGACACCTGCCAGGATTGTCTGTGTCTGTGGTGTAAAGTACAGAAACTGTGTGTGTGTCCTAGTTTCTCTGCGGGGACCTTCTATCTGTCCACACCTCGCCCTCTTTATTTCTTCACTCCATCCATTCTTACCTTTCTACCATCCTTCATTATATTTTCTGTCCTTCCTCCTTCCACTCTTCCTCTTTTACTCAGCCAGTCTTCCTCCTGTGGACGTCCTCCTCATCCCTTCATCCCTTTTTCTCTCCTTCCATCTATCCTCCTTCCCTCTCGTCTTCCTTCCTCTTTTTTTGTAGTTAAAGAGAGACATTTTGTCCGTAAATTGTGCAGAATCACTTGATCCTGGTTCTGGTCTGTAGTGCAGCTGTACCTTTCTCTGGAGAAAATATAAAGTATTTTAATAAAAATGTAATTGCCAAAGAAATACTAGATCAGATAATTCCCACAAAAATCAAGTCTTTATGTACCCCAATATCACAAAGCACAGTTTGTCTCAGGGGGCTTTACAGTCTGTCCAGCACACAGCACCAGTGTGTGAACTATACTATTGCTCACCCTTTAAAGAGAGGAGCGACTTCCTGCAAAGAAACATTCATATCTGCTGAATGTGAAAACATCACACATTGTTAATTCTTCTTATTATTTTTGTTTTGCATAACAAGATACTGTCAGGCTTCGGACAGCTGCTGTGGCAGTCCAAGCCCGAAGAAGCAACTGCACTTTAAAAACACATCTAGAAAACGCAACCCGTGACTTCACACAAAAAGAGCCCGAAGAAACAATGGCACTTAAGAAACACGTCCAGAAATGCAACCCGCAACTTCACATAAAAAACAGCCCGAAGAAACAACTGTACTTTAGAAACACGTCCAGAAAACGCAACCTGTGACTTCACACAAAAAGGAGCCCGAAGAAGCAACTGCACTGTAGAAACATGTCTAGAAAACGTAACCCGTGACTTCACATAAAAAGAGCCAGAAGAAGCAACCGCACTTTAAAAACACGTCTAGAAAACGCAACTCGTGACTTCACACAAAAAGGAGCCCGAAGAAGCAACTGCGCTTTAGAAACACGTCCAGAAATACAACCTGCGGCTTGACATAAAAAGAGCCCTAAGAAGCAACTGCAGTTTAGAAACACGTCCAGAAATGCAACCCGCAATTTCTCATAAAAAGAGCCCGAAGAAGCAACTGCACTTTAGAAACACGTCCAGAAATGCAACCTGCGACTTCACACAAAAAGGAGCCCGAAGAAGCAGCCGCAGTTTAGAAACATGTCCAGAAAATGCAACCTGTGACTTCACACAAAAAGAGCCCTAAGAAGCAACTGCACTTTAGAAACATGTACAGAAAATGCAACCCGCAACTTCACACAAAAAGAGCCCGAAGAAGCAACTGCGCTTTAGAAACACGTCCAGAAATACAACCTGCGGCTTGACATAAAAAGAGCCCGAAGAAGCAACTGCACTTTAGAAACGTCCAGAAAATGCAACCTGCGACTTCACACGAAAAGAGCCCGAAGAAGCAGTCGCAGTTTAGAAACATGTCCAGAAAATGCAACCCACGACTTCACACAGAAAGGAGCCCGAAGAAGCAACTGCACTTTAGAAACACGTCCAGAAAATGCAACCCGCGACTTCACACAAAAAGGAGCCCGAAGAAGCAGCCGCAGTTTAGAAACGTCCAGAAAATGCAACCTGTGACTTCACACAAAAAGAGCCCTAAGAAGCAACTGCACTTTAGAAACATGTCCAGAAAATGCAACCCGCAACTTCACACAAAAAGAGCCCGAAGAAGCAACTGCACTTTAGAAACGTCCAGAAAATGCAACCTGCGACTTCACACAAAAAGAGCCCGAAGAAGCAGCTGCAGTTTAGAAACATGTCCAGAAAAGCAACCTGTAACTTCACACGAAAAGAGCCCTAAGAAGCAGCCGCAGTTTAGAAACATGTCCAGAAAATGCAACCCGCGACTTCACACGAAAAGAGCCCTAAGAAGCAGCCGCAGTTTAGAAACATGTCCAGAAAATGCAACCCGCGACTTCACACAAAAAGAGCCTGAAGAAGCAACTGCACTTTAGAAACACGTCCAGAAAATGCAACCTGCGACTTCACACAAAAAGAGCCCTAAGAAGCAGCCGCAGTTTAGAAACATGTCCAGAAAATGCAACCTGCGACTTCACACAAAATAAGGCCTGAAGAAGCAACTGCACTTTAGAAATGTCCAGAAAATGCAACCTGCGACTTCACACAAAAAGAGCCCGAAGAAGCAGCCGCAGTTTAGAAACATGTCCAGAAAATGCAACCCGCGACTTCACACGAAAAGAGCCCTAAGAAGCAACGGCACTTTAGAAACGTCCAGAAAATGCAACCTGCGACTTCACACAAAAAGAGCCCTAAGAAGCAGCCGCAGTTTAGAAACATGTCCAGAAAATGCAACCTGCGACTTCACATAAAAAGAGCCTGAAGAAGCAACTGCACTTTAGAAACATGTCCAGAAAATGCAACCCGCGACTTCACACAAAAAGAGCCTGAAGAAGCAACTGCACTTGAGAAACACGTCCAGAAAATGCAACCTGTGACTTCACATAAAAAGAGCCCGAAGAAGCAGCCGCAGTTTAGAAACATGTCCAGAAATGCAACCTGTGACTTCACACGAAAAGAGCCCTAAGAAGCAGCCGCAGTTTAGAAACATGTCCAGAAAATGCAACCCGCGACTTCACACAAAAAGAGCCTGAAGAAGCAACTGCACTTTAGAAACATGTCCAGAAAATGCAACCCGCGACTTCACACAAAAAGAGCCTGAAGAAGCAACTGCACTTTAGAAACATGTCCAGAAAATGCAACCCGCGACTTCACACAAAAAGAGCCTGAAGAAGCAACTGCACTTGAGAAACACGTCCAGAAAACGCAACCTGCGACTTCACATAAAAAGAGCCCGAAGAAGCAGCCGCAGTTTAGAAACATGTCCAGAAAATGCAACCCGCAACTTCACACAAAAAGAGCCTGAAGAAGCAACTGCACTTTAGAAACATGTCCAGAAAATGCAACCCGCGACTTCACACAAAAAGAGCCAGAAGAAGCAACTGCACTTGAGAAACACGTCCAGAAAACGCAACCGGCAATTTTACAGAAAAACAAGCCCGAAGAAGCAACTGTGACTTTACAGAAAACCAAACTGTAGTAATATTCTGTATTATATCTGCCTCAGTCGTCCTCTTTTCTCCTTCCTTCCATCCTTTTCTTTTAACTCTGTCCTTGTTTTTCCTTTCCTCCCCACTCTCTCATCTTTCTCTCTCTCTTCCTCTTGCTTCTCTTCTCTGTTTATTCCTCCCTTTTCTTCTTCTCCTCCTCTCCTACCTCCCTCCCTCCCTCCTGACCCTAATTGCTGCAGCTGCTCTGTCTGAGCGAGCGAGGCTCAGATAAACAGATAAAAAAAGAGCGAGAGACAGAGTGAAGGAGGAGAGAACTTTTCCTCTCATCAATTATTTCCTCTCAGCGTCTGAGTGCATCCTCCTCCTCCTCCTCCGTTGCTCATTCACCCTTTTTCCTCCCTCTCTTCTTTCCTTTCCTCCTTACTTGTCTACACTCATTTCTTTTTCTTCTTCTCCTCCTCTCCCGTTTCCTTCTCTTTTTTCCTTCTCCTGTCATGTCTCCCATCCTTCCTTTCTTCACTTATTTACCTTTACCTTATTTTCCTCCCGTACCTCCTCTCTTCCCACATTTTATTATTTCTCTCCTCCTTTCCATTTACCTCCTCCCCTTTTCGTTCCTCCTCTCCTCTTTCATTTCTTTTTTTTTGACTAGTTTATTTTACCTCTCCTGACTTTTACAACTCCTTCCCTCTTTTTCCCTCCTTTTCTTTCGCTCTCCTTTACTTCCTCCCCTCTTCTTGTTTTTCACTACATTTTCTTTCTTTCCTACTTTTCCTCTGCTACTTTTCTCCCTTCCTTTCCTCTCTCCTCTCCTGTCACCTCCTCTTCCTGTTCACTCCTTTTGTCTTTTTTGCTTTATTTTCCCTCATTTATTCCTCTCTCCTCTTCTTCATTGGAGACTTTCTGAAACATTCAACACACATCATGTGATATTTAAACACACAGATGGATTGTTTCTGTCACGTGTGTCTGTGTGTGTGTGTGTGTGTAAGTGTGTTTGTGTCTAAGTGTGTGTTTCTGTCTGTGTGTGTGTTTGTGTCTGTGTGTGTGGGTGTGTGTAAGTGTGTTTGTGTGTGTGTGTGTGTGTGTGTGTGTGTGTAAGTGTGTTTGTGTCTAAGTGTGTGTTTCTGTCTGTGTGTGTGTTTGTGTCTGTGTGTGTGGGTGTGTGTAAGTGTGTTTGTGTGTGTGTGTGTTTGTGTGTGTGTGTGTGTATAAATAAACCGCAATGTGGATTATGCAAAACGAAGAAATAAAAGAGATGCCCTGAATCAACGTGAGCTTCCTCTGAGCGACAAACAAACATGAGTTAATAACAAAGAAAGGAGGAGGAGGGAAGGGGGGGGGGGCAGAAAGGAGAGAGCGTGGGAGATGTAAATATAGGAGAAGATGAGTGGGCGGAAAATAGGAAGAACGAGGTGTGTAGAGAGAGAGAGACATGTCCTGAGGCCAGAATAAACGGGTTGTTCGAATTAAAGGTTTAGATTGTTTCTCTAAAACTGTCCACATGTAGATTATTATTCATTACTCCATTCTGTAAATGGTGTGGATGATGGATGGACTTGGGGCAGGTGGAGGCTGGAAGTGTTGGGGGGGTAATGAGACAATGTATAAGACACATGCCTTTGGTGTGGGACATCCAGGTTTGATTCCTACTGCGACACATCTGACCCATCTGACCCATCTGACCCATCACGCTTTTTCTCTGAGCAACACACCTAACCCCTAGTTGCTCCAGAGACGTGCAGCCAGTCGCTTTGGATAAAAGCGTCAGCTAAAAGTAAATGGAAGAAAAGATGGTTCTGCTGCATTTTTTAAATCCATTTTTAAGTTGTTTGGAGGGTGGACATGTCCCTCCGCCACAGCGCAGCAAACAGTAGCTTTGTGTCAGTCGGTCACATATCGTCTCCATCTGAACGTCAGGACTCAGACTATGGATTGATTTCACGGCGTCGGCTCCACATGACACATGAGAACTGATTACATGATCCTTTAAAGACAAAGACGGACCGGGGGGGGGGCGGGTTAACTCCTCATATCCAGAAATAGAAAAGGGGAGGAGGGAAAGAAAGGAAAAAAAAGTCTTGCTTTAAATAGTATAAATTGTTTCTGGATCATATAGCAGCTGCATTTTTGAGATCTCAGGAGGAAGAGGGCGGGACTCGTTTTTTCCGTCTCCACCTCGTACCTCCATCGCCACAGTCGCCAAACTAGGGTTAGATCGATATCACACTATACCGACCGTCATTATTTATATCGCTCACACTACCAACTAGTTGCCAATAATGGAGTCATTCATCTGCCATGAAATATTACTGTAGATATCCTCTTAAGCATCTTTCCCGTCACTACCATCCATCCCACGTGACCCGTTAATGTGGCATTAATGTACACTTGGTTAGAGTTCAAAGGTCAGACCCGAGAGACCAGCACACGCTCAGTGTCAGCGGTGTGTGTGTGTGTGTTATTTTAGTAATTGTCTGAGTATTACCCAGGTAACAGCCCCTCAGTTAACGCCCCCAGGCAACGCCCCTCATGTGACACCCCTCAGGTAACGCCCTCAAGCACTTGCATACTGAGAAGACGGGGTGTTTGAGTTCTTGGGCAGCAGGACTGCTGACGTGCAGCGTGGTTGTGGTCAGGCCATTATCATCGCTCATATTTTATGCAGTTGTCGTAGTGCTCTTAGCTCCGGCCTGTATGCTGACATGAACAGTTTAGGGCAGAGTCATCAACGTACATGATGATGCTGCAGCTGGCAGCAGTGGGCTGAGCAAAGATACCTGTTTGTGTTGCCATAAACCACCAGGATCAGAGAGTCCAAAGTCACATGACTGCACCAAAACCAATGAGAGCATATTGTGTAAATGTGACAAGACAACACGCCCTGGTACCTAAAGAAAAAGGCCCAAAATGATCTACGGTGTAAAAGTGTTTTCTGCAGTCGCCGGGGAGGGGACGCTTGAAGCTGCTTGGTGGATGTTGGGAACCGATTTTCAAGAAAGCGGCGCCGGATAGAAGACGGGATGGTTAAACCTGCTTTCAGTGTCAAAGTCAGGCCGTTTGAAGAGGACTTCTGTTTCCAAAGTGGTCGAGTGTAGAATATTTTTAACAGGGCGTCACGTTGATGTTTCCAGTTTTGAAAGGTTTCATCTAATCTGAGCTTTAAATAACTTCTCTCATTCTGAAAATACACTCAGAGTGACTGACTTTCATTCTCTGCCTATTTATTGTTCTGCTTTTCTTTCCTTAGCATCTTTTGTTAAATTTAGCTTCCTTTTTATTTCTTACTCGTTCTCCTTTGGTTTTTTTTTTAAGGTTCAGTCATATGTACGCCTTCTGTATGCTGACTCATCGTTTCACTAACTGCTCTGTAATTAGAAGTTTTAGACTGATAGACGGAGGACAGCGGTGTGTTTGTCACTTCTTTATTGACCCTGTTTGAAGTCCTTATTGAACTACACATGTTTCAGAGTGATGAGCACTTCAGTGCAGCTTCCAGCCTCCTCCGTGTGGACAGTGAAGCTCTTTGGTCAGTCTCTGTCTGTTAGAAACATGATTAGATATCTGAAATAAAGAGCAGCCAGAACACGAAATCAGAAGGAGACACAGGCAGGATTTCAGTTTCACCAGAGGAGGAGGAAACATGGAACAACCATCCCTCCTCCTGCAACTTTCATCATCCCTCCATCAATTAACCATGGCCTTGGATTACACTTGAGGAGGAGAGGAGAGAGGAGGAGATGGGAAAGGAGAGGACAGAAGGAGAGGATGTGGGAAAACGAGGAGAGGCGGGAGAGGGGGATGGGAGGAAAGACGAGGAGAGCAGGGAGGCTTTTAGCAGCCGGCTGAACCCAGAATAGAAGTTTTCAGAGAGGAAAAACAAACCGAGCTGATGATCAAACTCGTCCGGTCGATACCGGCGTCCTTGTGAAGAGCGTTTGGAGGCAGATGAGGAAACAGAGGAACATTGCCTTTTACTTTTCAAATAAAAAAATCTGCTGAAGCTGTAGGGGACTTTACACAAGTTCAGTCGGAATTAAAAGCTACTCCTGCAGGTCCGTCATGAAGGTGCTTCCTTAGAAACTTGACCAACCAGCAGCTGTATTTTATATTATCTCTCCTCAGACTAAACGCCTTACTGTAAATATTCCCAAACATGCATCGACCGATGATAGGAGCCACATTAAGAGGAGGACCAGGGTCTTTTTCTATAGATTAAATATTGCACGTGCGACAATTTTATCTCTGAATTCAAATTCAGCGTTTGTTACCTTTAAAGCTCAATTTTTTGGCCACTTGGGGGCAGCAGAGCTCCACAACATGCTGTAAACACAACGTCTGACTCATTTTAAGCGTGTAAAGTAAAGTAGTAGTAGTCACAGTAAGTTACAGTACTACTGTAGTAGTAGTACTAAAACACTGCTGATGCAGTTCTGCTTCCTCCTCCTCCTCCTCTGCTTTCTCCTCCTCTCTGATCTGAGGGATCTCCCTCCTGTTTCGTTGTCTTTCCTGCTTTCCTCTCTAAATGAATTACCATTGGCTGTCTGTCGCTCTATTAGATTATGATTGGCTGGCTCTGCTCTTGCAGGCGGGAGATAAGGATCGGTCTATGCGTTCGATTGGCTGACTCGGCACTAATGGATTCCTATCTGCTCCAATCAGGAAGCAGCAGACGGCTGTTTTCTGTTCTCTCCCGTCTGGTCTGCCTCTCGGTGCAGGATGACATAATCCTGCCCATCAAATATTTAAAGTTCTGAGGCCTAGAATAACCGGGCTGACCCGGGCCTCCTGAGAGCGCCCCCCTTTGTGAAGCATTCATTTATCACGACGGCTGCCTCCGGCTCCGGTCTCTGATCGGGTGGTGGTTTCTGTTCCACTGACTGAAGGAATCCTCAGGATCGGGTCTTGTATTGCAGTAACAGTAGCAGTACCACCGTGTAGAACTACTCTGTTACAAGTATCACTTAGAGTACAGAAAGTAAAAGTACTAGTAGTAGTAAAACAATCTATTGCTGGATTATAGTTCTCGACTCCTGCGTTCCTCACTTTAATGCTGCAGCTGAGTTTCACCGGGGGATCAATAAAGTTTTTCTCAGTAGTAATACCAATACTTTATTTACTGATTAGATTATTTTATTCATCTGAATCCAGTACTTGCGTTAGTTGCGGATATAAAATGTAAATAAGGCGATGACACAAGAATCCATCAGCCAATCAGTCTGTAGTGTCATTCAGTCTTTCTCATCAGGCCTCTTTATTATGATGTTGATCCTCTGTTTCTCTCCTCGTCCTCCTCCTGCACCTCCTCTCTTCCTGCTTCATCCCCTCCTCCTTCTCTTCGTGTGCGTCCTTGAACTGTTGAAGTATTTTCTTCCTTTTTTTGTTTCCACCCATACTTGTTAGCAGTCTTCTTCTTCTTCTTCTTCTCCTCCTTCTCTGCCTGCGTTGGTGTGTTGCTGTGCTTCTTGGTGCACCTGCAGCTCTGAAACCATCGTTCCATCGAAGCATCGCTCGTTGCACCTTAATAAAACCGCAAACCTTCAATTAATAGGGAAACAAGAGAGATGAAGAAACAAGTGCTGACTCCCAACCTCTGTTCCTCCATTATTTAATTTCCTTTACTCTGTAAGACTCCACAGATCCAGACCCCACAGCTCCAGACCCCACAGCTCCAGACCCCAAACATCCAGACCCCATAGCTCCAGACCCCAAACATCCAGACCCCATAGCTCCAGACCCCACAGCTCCAGACCCCACAGCTCCAGACCCCACAGCTCCAGACCCCACAGCTCCAGACCCCACAGCTCCAGACCCCATAGCTCCAGACCCCATAGCTCCAGACCCCAAACATCCAGACCCCATAGCTCCAGACCCCACAGCTCCAGACCCCACAGCTCCAGACCCCACAGCTCCAGACCCCATAGCTCCAGACCCCATAGCTCCAGACCCCACAGCTCCAGACCCCACAGATCCAGACCCCACAGCTCCAGACCCCACAGCTCCAGACCCCACAGATCCAGACCCCACAGCTCCAGACCCCACAGCTCCAGACCCCACAGATCCAGTCCTCCGAGTTAGTAACATGCAATAATGGGGTGAGGTTGCATACAGAGGGAGAGAAAGTAGAGGAGAGAGGAGCTCAGTGCATCATGGGAAATCCCCCGGCAGTCTAGGCCTATAGCAGCATAACTAAGGGATGGTTCAGGACTCACCTGTCAGATTCTGGAACTCGTAACAGAACATTTAAAGAGAGAAACCCAGACAACGAGGCGGTTTCAGAGCCACGGAGTCTTTGTGGGAATTTATTAACCAGGTGGAGTCACATGCTGCTATTAGAAGAGAAAACATCAGACCAACCCCCCCCAAAAAAGCTTTTCTCTGCAGCGTGGAGATAATAAATAATTAACGAGCGAACTGAATAAATGATGAAAATAAGAAAAGCCTCTCTGAGGTGTGTGTTGGACGTATTTACAGATATCAGCTTCGCTTACACCTCTTTCTCTTCCTTCCTCCCACGTTGGTTGTCTCTTGTCTCGCCTTCTCCTCTGTCCTCTCTCCGCCCTTCCCCTCCTCCCTCCTCCTCCTCTGGCTTTGTGTCAAACTACCACTCGGTGTGTTGTCCTCCTCTCTCCTCTCTTGCTGCAGACTTGGCTCCAGCAGCTGCAGATAATGACCCCAGAGATGGGGGGGGGGGCATAAAGGGCAGGAGGGAGGGAGCGAGGAAGTAAAGGAGATGTTCAGAGAATAGGAAGGGACGTAATTTAAACTTTCTCCTCCCTCTAATGCTGCCATCCATTATTAACATTAGCAGCCACACACGTCTGTGCAGTCCTGTGAAGGAGCAGCTTCCGTGTGCTGACCTCTGCTGGTCCACATGATGAAGTTATCAGAGCTATAAAACAACACATGGAGTGAAAAAGTTAAAAAGCAGCCTCCAAACGTTGCTGGTGAGCCCCAGCCGAGAGATTCTTCTTCTTCACAGAGCGGTAGAGCTGATTAATGTTCATGGTTTCAGGCTCTGATGTGCAGAGGATTTTAGGATCCTGCCTTTGATTGATTTTTGTTGGAAATGTTATGAGTGTCCCAGTTAGGATCTCAGGCTGCGTTCACTCTGCAGGCCTCAAAGCTCGATTCACATCTATTACCCAGATCTGATTTATTTGATTGACAGTTCAGATTAAAGTTTCAGACTGAAGTGTGAACACGGCCTGAAAGAACAAAACGACGTCACACTACGCTGTTGAACAGAAGTGAACATGGAGCCACAGAGGTTAGCTCCTGTTAGCTCACACATGCTAACCCTCCTGGTTTCCTCCCGGGTTCTCCTGATTTATGACAAATGTCCTTTGCATCACATTCATTACTGTTTGTGGCTCTGTCCAGCACATCTGGCCACACCTCTGTCTCTGTTGTCAGGTGGAAGAGAGGGACTCTGTGAGCAGGTGACAGCGAGGACGCCAGACAGAAACCTGTTCACACTGTTAGAAACACATCTGAGTAACATGTGAGAAGAAACATCAGATTTGGTCAGCTTTAGACACAGAAGCATAAGAAATGAGGTCCATGATGAGACGCTCCTGAGGAAGAAGAGGCCGCTGTAGCCTCATGTGAACAAACTGATGTGTGTGTCATAACATTAATTTATCATGATGTGATAAACAGCACAGAATGTTTTATGTTTGCTGTGAACACGTTGATTAAAGGCAGATTATCAAACATTTACATGTTACTTGTTGAAGAAGCCTCTGAATCTCTTTCAGTTTCTCCTCAGAGACGCTGACATGTGACACGTGATGTTTATTTCAGCCTGAGCGATGAAACACCATCCTGCTTTATGTGTGAGCAGTAAAACTCTTCAGGTCAGTGAAGAAGATCAGTCAGTCGGCTGCCTCAGTGAGTTAAATATAAACCAGGCTTCTTCACAGTGTAAAGTACATGTACCGTACCCGGCTGGGGGCTGGATCTAAAGATGCTCAGTTTTTCAACCATATTTTTGCAGTGAGACATCAGAATAATCTGTACTGGCCGGGTACAGTATGCTTTTACATTTCTGTCTCTCACTGTTGACTACTGGACATATTTCCAAAATAAGGTCTGATGGGACCCCAGTGGTCCCGGCCTTTCTGTGTGGAGTTTGCATGTTCTCCCTGTGTCTGCGTGGGGTCTCTCCGGGTGTGCCAGCTTCCTCCCACCGTTCAAAGACATGCGGCCTAGTTGTTACTACCAACGACCCGGCTCAGAGGCGGATCAAATCTGACCCCTCTTCCCAGCTCAGTACCTTTAATACAGCGCAGCGAGCGAGGCAGTGTGAAAGAGCCTGTAGGTTCTCTGCAGCGAACCTCCTCCAGCAGATTTAGTGGAAACATACTGAAAGTTCTGGGCCTTGATGGAGGCTAGCACTTTCCTCCTGCTCCTGCTGATCCATGTCCTGTCTTTGTCCTGGACACACTGAGATGAAACTTCTCTCACCTCCTCATCTGACTCTGGAGAAGACAGAGAACAACAGGGTGGTCCTCCAATCAATAATTATGACCTGTCTCTGATGGACTTGCTGGTGTCAGTGTAGAGCTGGTGAAGAGAGGACCTCCCTACGTTTTTACAGGCAGAGAAACAGACAAATTCTGGTCCTTTAGGCCTTTAAAGGTTTCTCTGGGTCTGTCCCTGATCTGGTGTCGGGTCACAGTGGTTCTGTTGGATGTAGGTTAGGTTCTGCCGCCCGCAGGGAGCGGAGCTATTATAGGATCAATTAGGCTGACAGGGCCACACCGGAGGAGGAGAAGCTGTTCAACACTAGACAACAATACTGCAGTAAATATAACTCTGGGAGTTTGTGATGTTCAGGGTTTCAGTTTCAGGGTGTTTGTGAGTCTCAATACAGAACTCACAAGAGTCCAGTAAGGAATCCTTTTTATCAAATCCAGATTGTTTGTAATCCATCAAATCTAATTATTTTCCTTTTCAGGTTACTAATGTATTAATAACTAAACTGTTTTGTCTTGTGTGAGCAGACGTTAGGTGTGTTAGAGATGACTGTGGCTGACTTTTGCTGATGTGATAGTAAAACATGAGCTGCAGGATGGGGAATCAAAACACTGCCATCAAGTTGGACACATTCTACTTCCTGTAGAGGAGAGCGCTTACTGTGAGCTCACAACAATGTGACTCAGTGTTGAACCGAGTTTTGCACGCACCTCCAAGTACTGTTTAACAACGATAAAATATTCTTTTATCAGTGGTGATAAATGATCATAAGTACATATTTGATGAAGTCGTTTAGAGTCATCAATATTTTATCACACTTAGTAGAAGTAGCATTCCTTGAGATTCAGCAGAAAGATGTGGTGAGCATGTGCACAGCAAAGTGTCCGAACCTGAAGAGGTGGATGCATTATTCTGCAGGACAGGTGTTGTAGGCTACCTGCTGAGGTTTGCATCCACCTCTTTTGTCAGCACATATGAGTGTATCCTCCAGCAAGGTGCACGCAGAACTCGGCACAACGGCTGTCTCAGAAAACTGCAGCCACCTCCCTCCCTCGAGGTTTTCATGTCATGTGACATGGTGACTTTTACTAACCAGCTTGCCTCATGTTGAGTCCAGCGTGCATCATGTTAAGCCAATGCTGCAAATTCAAACGCACATTTTATGGAGTAAGCTACGTCACTCACTCCTCTCTGCACGCAGCACTCGTTTTATATTTTTTTATTTATTGTTTATTTGTCGGGGAAAATGCAGAAGAAACGCATGGTAACAGATTAATATAACTGGGGACAAATGTGTTGCATATAGGGTTTCTAGCTAAAGCTCATTTGCAACCCCTGTCCCAGGTCCTCAGGTGCTTGAGTTAAACAAGCTGCTGAAAACTTCCTGACAAACAACGGCGGGAGATAAAACCCTAACCCCAGCCTCACAGTCTGACACTGACTATATACAAGTCAGACTATTTCTGTGAACAAGAATAGAATAAATATTGACAGATTATTGTAAAGTGGTGCTTTATATACATAACGTTGGTGGATCAATGCCTCTGTCTCTGACATGGATCAGCCTGACTCACATGGAGCTGGTTGTTACCGTCATAGACCACAAACTAACCACCGCACAGAATATCAAGCTTCAGGAGTCAGCTGACCACGACAGATCTGAACCAGCAGAGATACCAGCACAGAACCACTCCGGGTCAAACACCGCTACGCTGAGGACAGACTCAAACCACTAAGACAACAGCTGATGTGTTTGCAGTTTCATGTCAGTAACACCTGCGCTGGTGATTTCAGTGACTTCATGTTGTTTTTACTTGAAAGCTTCAGTTTTAAATATATTTAGTATAAGACCTGTTTCCATGAATGTCATTAGTCAGCAACAAATATCCCATTAACTACAGTGAGTCTGCGTCAAGTCTCAAGTCTCTGAGCTGGAGTCCGTGTCAAGTCTCTGAGCCAGAGTCCAAGTCAAGTCTCAAGTCTCTGAGCCAGAGTCCAAGTCAAGTCTCAAGTCTTTGAGCTAGAGTCCAAGTCAAGTCTTAAGTCTCTGAGCTAGAGTCCAAGTCAAGTCTTTGAGCTAGAGTCCAAGTCAAGTCTTAAGTCTCTGAGCTAGAGTCCAAGTCAAGTCTTTGAGCTAGAGTCTAAGTCAAGTCTTAAGTCTCTGAGCTAGAGTCCAAGTCAAGTCTCAAGTCTTTGAGCTAGAGTCCAAGTCAAGTCTTTGAGCTAGAGTCCAAGTCAAGTCTTAAGTCTCTGAGCTAGAGTCCAAGTCAAGTCTTTGAGCTAGAGTCCAAGTCAAGTCTTTGAGCTAGAGTCCAAGTCAAGTCTTTGAGCTAGAGTCCAAGTCAAGTCTTTGAGCTAGAGTCCAAGTCAAGTCTCAAGTCTTTGAGCTAGAGTCCAAGTCTCAAGTCTTTGAGCTAGAGTCCAAGTCAAGTCTTAAGTCTCTGAGCTAGAGTCCAAGTCAAGTCTCAAGTCTTTGATCTAGAGTCCAAGTCAAGTCTTAAGTCTCTGAGCTAGAGTCCAAGTCAAGTCTCAAGTCTTTGATCTAGAGTCCAAGTCAAGTCTTTGAGCTAGAGTCCAAGTCAAGTCTTAAGTCTCTGAGCTAGAGTCCAAGTCAAGTCTCAAGTCTTTGAGCTAGAGTCCAAGTCAAGTCTTTGAGCTAGAGTCCAAGTCAAGTCTTTGAGCCAGAGTCCAAGTCAAGTCTCTGAGCTAGAGTCCAAGTCAAGTCTCAAGTCTTTGAGCTAGAGTCCAAGTCAAGTCTTTGAGCCAGAGTCCAAGTCAAGTCTCTGAGCTAGAGTCCAAGTCAAGTCTCAAGTCTTTGAGCTAGAGTCCAAGTCAAGTCTTTGAGCTAGAGTCCAAGTCAAGTCTTTGAGCCAGAGTCCAAGTCAAGTCTCTGAGCCAGAGTCCAAGTCAAGTCTCAAGTCTTTGAGCTAAAGTCCAAGTCAAGTCTCAAGTCTTTGAGCTAGAGTCCAAGTCAAGTCTTAAGTCTCTGAGCTAGACTCCAAGTCAAGTCTCAAGTCTCTGAGCCAGAGTCCAAGTCAAGTCCTAAGTCTCTGAGCCAGTGTCCAAGTCAAGTCTCAAGTCTCTGAGCTAGAGTCCAAGTCAAGTCTCTGAGCCAGAGTCCAAGTCAAGTCTCTGAGCCAGAGTCCAAGTCAAGTCTTAAGTCTCTGAGCTAGAGTCCAAGTCAAGTCTCAAGTCTTTGAGCTAGAGTCCAAGTCAAGTCTCTGAGCCAGAGTCCAAGTCAAGTCTCAAGTCTCTGAGCCAGAGTCCAAGTCAAGTCTCTGAGCAAGAGTCAAGTCTGAAGTTTTTTGAGGATGAGTCTCAAGTCAAGTCTGAAGTCACTGTGTGTGCGACTTCAGTCGAACTCGAGTCCGAGTCTCAAACTCAAGTCCCCATCTCTGCCTGAAGCTGAACTGAAGGTGTTTAGCTAATTTAGCTAACCTGAACTGACTGATTAGCAACATTAAATGAACAGGTGAGGCTTCTAAACTGGACTGATTGGAGAGTTACGTTAGAAAACATGAACAGAGCTGTTTCAACCTTTTTCTATGACAAAAACAATCATTTTATCTCATTTCAAATAATTCCACATGGGCATACTCGGTAGGTTTGAAATGAAATTTAAATAATAATCAACTTTATTGTCATCCCTTCCCAAGCCAAGTCTTCACATACTGAGCTGAAATGATTCACCATTTTTATATGTTTTTCTAACTTTGGAACCTGAATAAAGCAGGATTGACTGAGAAGTGATGGGAGAGAAATAAACGAAGTAAAATGTGTCAGGATGAAGATTTAGGTCCGGCTGATGTTCAGGGTGGATTCAGTTAGTGATTCATCTTCACTGTTTGGCCTTCATCTGACATCTCCTTCGATTCCTCTGAACGCTTTGCCAACAACTACAGCTGAGTCCTGTTCCAGTCGGCCCGCTCTCTTCATTGATCTGCTCCCAGCTGCCAATAATCGCTCCCTGCTGAGGATGCTGGAGGTCCAGTAAAACTGACCTGAGAGCTGCGGTCAAAGAGACTTCCCAACACTCATTCCGCAAATGACTGTGGAAGACACTCTGTCTCAGGTGTTCCAGTAAACTAAGGTGCTAATTAGGTTTCATAGCATCACCCTGGAGTGTTTTAACCTTTTACCTGCATATCACTTGTGCTTTTAGCCAACGGGATGACGGCTGTTCATGAGGTAACGTGGTGGAGATGACTCTAAGCCTTCCTCAGGTCTGGAGGATACATGTGTGGTGTTTGCTTTCTGCTAGCTTATTTCTTATTGCAGCATTTAAATTCTGCTTCATTCTCCACCTTAGCTTAGTGTTTCCTCACTACTTGAATCTGCTCCCTTCCCTTAACTTCTCTTTTCCTTGCACTCCTTCACCTGTGCTGCAAACACACCTGCTGGCCCCGCCTCTTTCTCCCTGTATGCTGACTTTCTCCATCAGCTGAATGTTTTATAAAGTCAGCAGTTGGAGGAGGCTCATTAACGACGAAGCCTATCAGAACGAACACAACGTGGTAGCTAGCGAGTGACATCTGCACAGGTGTGTTCACTGGTGCTTTACATGGTCAGACATGGTGGAAACATCCACTGTATCCGCATCCTGCAACGTAATAGGGGTGGTGATGGCGCAATGGATAAGACTATGCCTTTGGTGAGAGACCCGTGTTCAATCCAGAGGCGTGTGACCTCTGACATATATAGCAATTGGAAGTCGCTTTGGATAAAAGTGTCAGCTAAATGAATAAATGTAAAATGTAAATGTAGATAACAACTCTTTGTGTTTCTCTGGAAAATGCTTCAATGGATCACCGATATACCTGGGAGGCGTTTACTAATGCAACGGGAGGTTATGGAGAATCCTTCAGTGATGAAATGAACCAACTCCAGCGGCCGGCTGGAGATTCATAATGAAACAGAAGGGACGCTGATTTAATGACCTCTCAGATATGAGCATTAACACAGCAGACGGGGGCGTGTCCTCAGACATAATGCAGATACCTGATTACCTGGATATCTGATCTACAGTCTGATTTAATTTGCATATTTGAATAAAAAGAGTGTAATTCCACAGTGAGACAGACACCAGAGGAAAAGTAAAATGAATAATTTAATCACAAGGAAACTATTCATGCAGCCATAGCAACAATCAAAAACTAAGACTGGAACTTAAATCAAACTATATTGTTATACATAAAGTAGAGCAGGTATTTTCACAAGGTGGTGTTAGTACTTCAGTTCTCTTCCACCACTGTATTACGCAGTTTGATCTCCAGAGATAAGCTCATATTTGATCATTATCAGAGAATGACAGGAAAAAAGTGAAGATTTTCAGCTGCTTCCTCTAACTGTAATAAAACACAAGAATCATTAATTGACAGGAGCCTGAATGTTGCTGTTCATACAGTAAAACTGAGCCAAATCCACTCTGATCTCCTCCTCCTCCGCCTCCGCAGAGATCAGCATCTCTGTTTGTGTTCTGTAGTTTTGTTAAATGTCAGCAGCTTAAACAAACAGCTGATCCTCAGACTTCACGAACAGTTTTCCATCAGATGTGTTTCCAGCTTCCTTCCCTCTGGTTTGGCCACCAGAGGGCAGCGTGTAGACTCTAGCATGTTCAAACTGTGCAGAAAACAACCTACGAAAAAGTGTTTTTTGCAGTGGAACCTCTGATCCTTCATGGCTTGTTGAGGTAGGCAGGACATCTCATCGGGATGCTTCCTGGCCGTGGCTGGGTATCGTTTAAAATTTTACAGTACAAGAACCCTTGTGTTACCGATACCAACACTTCAGTACCCTGTGTAAAACGCCACCTGTAGAAGCCAAAGTAGTTGATTTGTATTATTATTATTATTGTTGTTGTTGTTGTTGTTGTTGTTGTTATCGACGAGCAAGATGATCTTTTTTCTTTTGTCTTTCATCGTTTGCAATAACTGTGGTATAAAAATAGTGGAAACTTGTATCAGCTTGTCATCCTGATCAGGCCATTCACACGTTATAATCAGAGGAAAGAACGCAGTAATTGATCTGTGACAAGTGATGTGAATAGCAAATAAAAATGTACAGCGTTGTGTGAAAGGATATCAGAAGATGAAACCAATGGAAAGCAAAGTTTGTGGTAAGAAACAGTGATGAACATGCCAAAGACGCAGCAGATGCTGAGCGGCAGTTAAAATCACACATGGACTGAGCGTATGCAGGCACATAAGGAAATAAAGAGTCATATCTTCTGTTCCTTTTGGCGTGTTGCTTTGGCTGAGAGTGGAACCATACAATGTTTTTCCCCAATCTGGATCGAATGCAATACTCGTTTGACTGGAGAAGTTTCGATGCTACTTGGTACTGGGTTATTTTGCCCTCTTCCTGGCCCCTATAGGAGCCTGTGTCCCTTTAGAGATTTCCAGACCTTTCCAGCTGGGAGGACATTTCAGGCCAAACAGAGGCCACGGCGGAGGGCCCACATTTCCAATCTGACCTTGCAGTGTCTCAGGTCCTCCAGGTAGAGCTAGAGGACCTCTTTCTGCCTGAACAAGCAGCAGAAAATAACTGGATGTTTGAGAAGTTTTGGTCAGTGTGTTTGCTGATGATGTGACGCTGTTCTCTTCCTGCAGGTACGGCGACATGGTTCCCAACACCATCGCAGGGAAGATCTTCGGCTCCATCTGCTCACTCAGCGGCGTGCTGGTGATCGCCCTGCCGGTGCCTGTCATCGTGTCCAACTTCAGCCGGATCTACCACCAGAACCAGAGAGCGGACAAGATGAGAGCGCAGCAGGTGGGGCTCTCATGACTCTCTGAAAGTGTCGGACTTAAAGGTGCAGTCGGTAAAAGGAAAGTACAACTACATCAGCACACTATCAGGCCTGAGGCTTCAGATCGTAGCAGGATTTCTACTCAGTGTTCCTCACTCTCACATCTCCACTGAGTTTCACCTAGTGGTTAAAGCTACAGTTAGCATGATAGCAGACAAAGTGCTGTGCATTAGCATACAAAACATTTAGTTTATTTGTTTGATTAAAAATAAAATTTAAAGATGTATGAATGTAAAGAACGTTATGTATTAATATGAAAGAGGACAGCATACAGAATAAGTAATTCATAATATATCAGGGACAATGTGAAATAACACAATCTCTGTTGTTTGTAAGTAAAAACAAACCATGTATTCAGAGAAAAATATACATTAAGTTTACTTGCTATTCATTAACCTTTAAATTTACTAATGCATGTTTGATCTTGTTAGCTGCAAACAATCTGAGAGGACTGTTTCCAAATGTGTTTCCCGACAGAAAAACCTCCTGACCAGTAAATCACATTCAGAGGATTTCAGTAAGGGACATCGCAGCACACCTGAGGACCTCTGCTAATGTATTCACCCTCTCACCACCCTGATTAGAATGAAATAAAGATAATAAAGATTATTATCCTCTAAAACAACAAATGAAATCACCAGAGAGGCTTGGCTTTAGAGAGAGACAACAGAAGAAGCTGGACTTCACTAACCTTATTGTGTGTGCGTGTGCTGACGCTGCTGTTTTCCTGTGTATTCCTGTCCGACAGAAAGTGCGTTTGGCTCGGATCCGTATGGCGAAGAAAGGAACAGCCAACGCCTTCCTCCAGTACAAAGAAGACCAATCATTCGGGGTGAGACACAAACACACACACAGACTATCAGTATCCAGCAGGTCGGGTGGATTCCAGTTAGAGAGAAAGTGAAACCAGAGAGTGGAGGCGGACTTTCAAAGGCCATTTTCAGACCTGCAGTTGGTTTGATCCAGTCTGAATCACCAGATGAGTTGGTAACTTTGCTTTGCTTCAGTTTTTATATAAAAAACTGCATCAGTCAGAGCCACATTAAAAACCTGTGAAGGGTGAGTCTGGTAAACACAGGAAGAAGCTCCTGTCTGTCCAAATATCAAGAAGGCTACATACTTTATTGCTGGTCCAGAGCTGTGTCTCAGTTTAGGTACTTCAGCAACAACGGGGAATCTGTGAACCCCAAAGTGCCCCTGATGCCTTTTCCATCAGTCTGTAACTTCTGTTCCTGTTCAGTACATCATCTTTTGATAGGCTGAAAATAATGTGCACGTTAATGTGCAGGTGAGGAACTTTATTTCTATCAAGTCTCAATGGTTGAAAGAGGATGAAACATTAACTGGAGTTTTATCTGTGAAATGGATTTAAACTTCAGGGAGAGAGTGGATAGGTAGACACACACCGACATTGTTGAGCTTTAATCCCTCTCCAGAAAGAGGGATGATTGCTGGATTTAAAGAGTGCATAATGAGGGGGAGAGGGTAGAGCAGCAGAAGAGACAGGAAAGAGTAAAATAAGAGGATGAAGAAGAGGAGGAGAGCAGTGGTGCAGCATGGGAATGAAGAGAACAAGGACATGAAGAGGAAGATAAGGCCTCCTGTTCCTTCTGTGTGATCTGAGGAAAGGAGGAAAGAAAGAAAACCAGTGAGTTGAAACAGCAGACAGAAAGATGGAAACGGAGAAGAAATAGAAAGAGAGAGGAAGCCGAGCAGAAGAAAAAAAGGGAGATTAGCTGGGTGTTGGAGAAAGAGAAAGAGAGGGAGGGGATCAGATTAAAATGAGAGAATGAGATTATTTATAGGTTTTAACTTTAGTGGACTTTCAGGCTTCATCACAAAGTAAAACTTTCAGTAAATACTTTCCTGCCTGTGTGTACCTGCTAAGAAATTAAATGAAAAAGTTTCATGAAGTAGTTCAGGACCTGTGCACCGGACTGGAAAAGCCTACATGTTAAAGAATTTAAGTCCATTTTTCTTTGACACATCTTCAGTCTGCCTTTGATGCTTCCCAGTGATCGCCTCTGCAGAGAAGTCCCTGACCAGGGACGGACTGGCCACCTGATAATTCTGGCATATGTTTCGGGGTGGGCTGGTCAGATTAATTTTAATATCAGTGTTTCCCACACATCAGCTTTAAAGCAACAGTTTTAAAGCTTTAAAGCAGCAGAGGTGTCTGTTCCGTGCTTGTGTGGAAATATTAGAAGTGAAGGCAAAGAGAGCAGAAGTACTAGGCTAGTAGTAATGTTTTTATCCATGTGCATTCCAATGTTGAGCGCAGTGTGGGAGAAAACATTTATCTTGCTTGAATCGGTACAGAAAGAGACCCCCGGTCTTCTTGTAGGCTGAATGAAAATGCTTTGAGAAAGGTTTACTTGCACAATAAGAAAACATGCAATGCAATTTGAATCCAGAAGAAATAAATGTGCATTGAGCAAGAAAGTTACTTAAGCAACAAAAAAACAAACAAAAAAAAGCTGCTGATTAGTGCATTATATTCCATTTTATAGTTATATTTTGAATTGTCACCTGCTGAATTTTGTGCTGCCATTCATATAAATAAAGACATTTACTCCATAAATTGGTGCAGAAAATGTCTCCAGAATGCAGGAAATTAAGAGTTTAATGCTCAAAATCTGATGGGGGGGGAGCCCCAGACCCCCCACTCATACATTTATCATCAAATATTTCTTCAAAATAGTGTTAAAATATCTTCTCGTCTTATTCTCATGACCAAAGTCTTGCATCACACCCGCAGTCTCAGACCTTATGTCACCACCTCTTTTCAACACAAAGCGACGCCCTTGCTGTTACGTACAGTCGGCCTACTGCTTATATTATCTCACCATCAAAGTGCTTTACATAAAACATAAAAGCAACAGGGAAATATATAACATAGGGAAATTGAGAAAATACACATTAAAATATAATAAAAGTTACAGTGCAGTGTCCAGTCAGGGTTAAAAGAGTTAAATGGAAAATAAAAACAGGCTGAGGGGTTGAGCAAATAACTGAGATACAATTATTTTGAAAAGAGAATAAACTGAGAAGTACACTTAATCTACTCTCTCTGGCTAGTCTGTACTTGGGTCCACAGCAATTTTTGTGTCCACTGAAACTCCAAAAACCCTCGGACACTACAGAGAAACCAGGACATGTCTGTCCGCAGGCCGCTTTGATCCAGTTATACTCTGGACCCACCTGCACGTTTACAGGTGGACACAAATGTACACAAATGTAGCCTAAGTAGTGAATGTGTGTTGGTGGGGATGCGTGGTATGGTGGGCTGGCGTACGTGGCTACAGTGCCAGGGCTGAATTTTTGTCCCAGTCCGCCCCTGTAAGCTCAATAAGTACAAATCTCCAGAAGCTGACACATTGTTTCACTGTTTCAGTCCTGAGTAAATATCCAACACACTGTCAGCACACTTCAGTCTAGTATGCAAATCAGGACCTGTCTGAATTTGCTGTGTAAAAAATGAAGAGAGAGAGAGTTATCAATATATCACAGAAAGTAAAATGATTCTTATCATCATTTCAGCTTGATGAAAGGATCAGGTTGTAACTCATTTGTGTTTGTTTCTCTGTGTTGAGGATCCGGACAGTGACAGCACGGCTCTTTGTGTGAAGAACAGATCAGCGTTTGAGCATCAACACAACCACCTGCTGCACTGCCTGGAGAAGACGACGGTGAGGAACCAATCAGCAGCTGCTGATTAGTCTCACATCACACAGACACATCTCAAGTTCAGATTTCCATCTGCTTTCACGTCGATAGACACCAGTGAGGCTTAAAATCCTGTTAGCATGTCTTTATCTTTGCACACAGCCTTAACATAAACTCAGTTTTTCATTGTACTTCACGTTGAGACTGGAAGTTCATTAATGACCTTAGAAACAGAAGTTGGAAAAACAATCTTACCAAAAGTTAAGTTCCGTTTAGTTTCTGTTACTGTTTATTGAACTTTTAGGAACTTCTATTCCATGGCATAAAACTTAATATTAAAAGGAAAACTTTTACATTTCCTGATTGAAATCATTCAACTCAACTTTTCAAGGACCTGTCAGTCTCAGTTTCTAAGCCAACGTGTGGTGTGTGTTAGCCGGTCTGACCTCCACCCTCTCCTCACAGAACCACGAGTTCACAAACGAGGTGAACTACAGCGAGCTGTGCATGACGGAGTCGGTGGGCTACAGGACCAGTCGCAGCACCTCCCTGTCCAGCCAGCAGGGGGCGCAGAACAACTCTACCGGCTGCTGCCCCCGCCGGGCCAGGAGAAGAGCCGCCATGCGACTGGCCAACTCCACGGTGTCCGTCAGCCGGGGGAGCGTCCAGGAGCTGGACACCCTGCACGTCAAAACCACCTGCATCCCGCCTCAGACGTAAACAGTGATAATAACTACTGATACAATACAGCTGTACAGAAGATACGCCACCGTAGAGACATACGTATATATTTATATCACAGATCAATAAACTCTTTTAGGTCAAACAGAGAGGAGCAGAGGAAACTCAGCCTCCATGTGCTTAATATTTTACTATTAATACCACGGAAAACACTCTAACATGCTTTTAACAGTTTGGTTGCTTTGGACTGTTAATGAAGCAGCTGTACAGAGTTTAGCTGTAAGCTAGTTAGCCATGCGCATGATCTCAGAAATCACCAGGAACATTTCTTTCTTTCTTTTTCGTCACATTTCTGAAGTAGTTTGATTTGAGCCACAGCACAAACATGAACAATTTGCACACGTTGGTGCTTTTCGTTTAATTTTTTTAGATAGTTTTGGGGCTTTTTGCCTTTGACGTAGAGAGAGGTGATGACGTGCAGCAAAGGGTCACGTGCTGGACTCAGACCCGGGCCCCTGCAATAAGGACTCAGACTTCTACATGGGGCTCCACCAAGTGAGCTAACTGGCCCCCTCAAGTTGGTGCTTTTTTGTATTTGTAGCTTTGGTTTGTCTCAGTTCGTGACATCCTGGACTAATTTGCATCTATTCACGTCCACTCGTGTCCGTCCATCGACTCTGTGTGCAGTTGTTGCGCACTGAGTGCATCTCACTGCCTGAACACACAGTAAGACACTGTTGTCCAAAAACAGATGTATTCTTTTTGGAAAATGGAAAAATTTGCAAAACTCTGACACAATGTATTATCATAGTTTTATTTCCTTTATAGTTGACTTAAAAGTCAGCAGTTCCGTGGGTACTGGACCTGGCAGCACTGTTTCGTCTTCCTTTCCTCTTCAGAAATAAAAACGCTGTCTTTTGTGTCTCTCCAGTCGTTCCAGTCTGAACGCCCAGACCGGTGACCTGAAGCTCAACTGTGGGGAACAAGATTTCTCCGCTGCCATCATCAGCATCCCCACGCCGCCCGCCAACACACCTGATGAGAGCCTCCCCCCATCGCCTGCCCCCATTCCCGGTATCCTGCGCAACACCCAGGCCACCACCTACACCCACGACACCTTCAAAATCTCCTCCTTATAACGTCTGACCGCGCCTGCAACTTCCCCCTCGACACCCGCCCCAGCAGCCACCCTCCCCGTAACCCTGAACTCCCTTTAAACCCTTGAACCTGAACCCAGGGCACTGCTAGCCGAGAATTTGGGTGACAAAGACTTCTCAGGCTCTGAGGTCCGCTGTTTCCTTTCACTTCCTCACACCATTTTGTGGATTACATGGGCTGAACCAAATGGAGACACAATGGCTTACTGTACGAAGGGGAGCAAAAAGTCTTAAGAATCAGTCCCTCATGCATTATAGACCCCCGACACGCCCTCCTGCACTGTTTTACCTTTTGGATCTCGGAGCACAAACCCTGGAGGGTTCATCCTGAACTGACGATGGAAACGATGTAAAGACAGAAATGCAGCACCCCCACCCGAAGCGTTGGTTTCGTTGGGTCCATTTGGCATCCCCACTAAACATAATGCTTCAGTGGAGGGTTACAAAATGTCTTATTTTTCAGTCTAAACCTGGCACTGAATGGTTTTATTCTGAAAAGAGATGTTGAATGAATCAGAGAGACTGCTGACCATCGGAGGATCATTTAGACTCAGCTGGTTTGTTGTCAAACTCATCTGTGATTGGAAGAAGACGTGACAGAGACAATCTGTTAACAACCAAACAACCTTCAGCAGCTTCACAAGCCATGATACAGTTTTTTGATTGTTTTGGAAGTTGTGGGAAACAGGTGACGGCTATCAGGCCCGTGGAGCTCAGACATTTATGGATTGGTTTTTGTCTTGATTCAAATGCATGCTGGTTTCTTTTCTTTGCAGCGACAGACTGGAAGTCTGACTGCAGAAAAAATGCTGCTCATTTCAGTGTCGTGTTGGACCTCTGCTGGTTGAAAGACTGTAGGTTTTAACCCCAACAATGGGTCAACATGTCTTCAAATCTTAAGGAGTTCGGGAGTATGTATGGAAGATCTCTTCCCCGGCTCTGATTCAGCAGCTGAAGCCACTTCAGGACACTTTTTAAGAAAAGGAAGGGAACCATGAGCGAGAACTTGTGAGCTTTTTTCAGAATCCAGTTGCGAAACATGTAAGAACGTGAAAATCTTAATAATGATCAAGATGCTGCTGAAACACATGAACTCATCTGGGTTTAACTGATCTATGCTGAGCCTGAGTACTGTTAATTAACTAACTACACTGAGCTGATCTTACCTTCAAGGAACTGGGACAAACCGAGCTGGACTCACCTTACCTTTCTAAACGGGACTGTGGAGAGGAAAGGGTTAAATGAGGGACTGGATTCATCAGGTCTGATGTGGACTGGTCTGGCTGTAGCTCAGAAGTGTTTGTCGGACCAGGGACGAAAGCCTTTTACTTTTCAAAATATGCAACATTACAACAAGCAGGAAAATAGCATCAACAAATGAACAGAATAATAATACCGATAATAATGTGTTATAAAACGTCAGTGATTATTGCAGGGAACATAATGTAAAGCAACTAAGAATTTAATTTGTTGTGTGATCTTTTCAATGAGAGCGAGAACACAAGTACATCAGATGAAAATGGGAAAAGGGAATGCAACGCCAAAAGCTTTTCAGCTTTAAAGTCACGTTTGTCCCCATGACGTGCAAAAAATGCTAAGAGAGACCGACTCATGCAATAAAATCAAAATGATCATATTTAATGTTATGCACACAAATTATGTTAAAAGCCATTACTTTCATGTTAGTGTTTGCACAAAATGGCCGTCACTTGTTAAAACGTTTCCAACAAAGTAGAACTAGCACAAACTGTTTCAAATTTAAACGCAGACCACATCGCCTAAGTTGACTTTGTTCCTGCTGCTTATCATAGGATATCATAAAAAGAAAAGCAGGAAGTGCTGCTCTTCTCTCAGGCTCCACCCACACTCCTACGTCTTTGTTTAAACCTCAGACCTTCTGCTGCGTTTCCTCGCATCCAGACTGAAACGTTGAAGTGTGAAAACGCTGCTCAGCCCGTTCTGGTTTTAAACTCGGGGGCGGCGTGTTCGTGCCGACGGGTGGAAACGATGACGCTCACGTTTGGCTTCCTGATTGGTTCTGATCAGTCAGTCGGAGCAGAAACACGATGCTGCTGACAGAGTTTTATTCTTAGTATTCTGTACTGTGTAAATTACTCTTCTACACTTGTCCTCTGCGTGTCTCCGTATTTACTTTGCGTCGACTCCCAGCCTGTTTCCCGCCGCCACCGTCTCTCTGTCCTCCCGTCTTCCTCTCGGTAACAGTTCCACCTCGCCGTCGCTCCGTGCAGAGGAATCTCTGCTGTGGTTCTTCTCCATCGCTGCTCTTCCTTCGTCTCCAGTAGAACTTTCTTCTTCAGCTGCAGAGCAGACAATCTGCTTCCTGATTACACCGGCACGCACACGCTCAGTGTACGTGAACGGTCACGTGATGTTTACGTGTTCACGTGTCGTTTAAATAAAAACAGAGATCTGATACGCAGCTAACACCCTGGTGAGCACGGAGGTCGTAGTGGTGTGGATGTAGCCTCAGTCTACTTCTGAGATGTGAATCTCAACAGGGGACAATGCATTTCTGTTCCACCATCACCCACACGTGACTTTAGCTGCAAGTAGTTTGGCGAAGCGTTTCCCTGACCAATCAGAAGTGAGTGTGAGTGACTGACACACAGACGGGAGACAAGACGTACATACTGTAACATATTTTGTATCATAGACTTTCACTGCATCTTCCAGTCGAACCCTCAAACCAGAAAAAGACAAAAAAGATAGAGATGAAAGTGGTGGGGCGTTCCTCCGTGCATGAGCCTCGTGCAGTAGAAGTAGCACTACTGATCATAGGAACTTATCGTCATATCAGAGAAAAAAGCTAGAAACAAACACAACACAAAGGGGGAAATCTCATCTCATCATCTTTTTGCATGACAACTCTTCCTTTCTTCTCTCCCGCCCGTCATCGGTTAGTTTTCCTCATCCTCCCCTGACCCAAACTTTTCAAGCCGAGTGTTTGCACCACGAGAAGCGTACGTTAGAATACCCAGAAGAATATATCAAAGTAAAATCATTCAGGCATGTTCCTCGCCAGAATGCAAAGTGTATGTGTGTGTTTGTATGAATGTGTGTTTGTATGATGAGCTGTCACAAATATGCATGGATACCGTTATAGGTATTTTATCTGTTTTCTCCTGCAGAGACGGCAGAGAGAGGAGGCTGTTCACTGGTTCTTCAACTCTTTTATTTTCCACAGTACGTCCACTAATACTTCATGTGCTCCCAGCCGGCCCCTACACCCCGTCTACAGCATTTAACAGTAAAATAACTGAAACAGCTTAGTGTCTAAATGAACCTTATGCGTCATGGCTGTCCTTCACTAAGTACATGTTACCTGTCTGTTGGACAGAATCATTCTAACTCTAACTTTTCTCATAGTCTGAGTGATGTTACGTCAGATGAAGCTCCAGAAGAAGCTAGTAAGTGGGATTATTACCGTAATGGGCTGATACGGTAATTACAAATGCCTTGTGACTGTAATTTTGACAGGAAGTTCCTTATTTCTGTAACAAACAGTCCCTGACTTTAGTTCAGTTTTGTGTTAAAAAACTCTCACTCTTGTGGTTTTTATTCGGTCTTTTCTGGGTCATGAAGCTTCTTTGTAAGTTTTGTTTATATTAAACTGATGAACTGTACAGGGAATGAAGCTGAAAGCAGGTTTGACTTTAGTTACTCTTGTAATTTATTTGGGTTTGAATGTTTTTGTGACGCTAAATGTTGAGGCTTGTGGGTAACGGCTGGGAGCTTTGCTGCACTTTACTGTTTCTACTGCGGGACGCCTTCATGGGTCGGACCTGATCTTGCTGTCTCTCTCATCTTTGTTTCTTCAACTGCGATAAACAGGAAACCTCTGAAGCAAGTCTGAATCCGACTGCAGCAAATGATCATTTCCCCTTTGTATTGTATAATGTTCCTTTGACTTAATAAGTGAATAGTTTTATGAACTGTCAGAGATAATATCTTATTCCAATCACAAGTTGCTGACGGACAAAATTGTGTCTTTTTATTTGTAAATTTGCTAAAAGTAAGCTGATTGTAGCATTTTGAAGCCATGAAGTCAGTATTTATTCTAATGGATTTGTTTGATTGATCTTTAATTTCTTTAATCAGTGACTTATCATTTCAGTTTTGGGGGATGAAGCTGTTTTAATTTCATATTGTGATTTTTGTGCAGGTGTGAAAATGCTACACATGATACTGATGCTAAGATTAGCGTCGATCCTTACAGCCATGGTTTAAATGTTGTTTGGCAAACGGCTCAAAGGTTCATGAAAATGGCAGATGTTGTGTGTCACGGCCTCGGTGGGAGAGTTAAAGAGGATCCTAACACTAAGTCCACCTTGTGAAGGGAACGTCTTGGATGACGTTCCGCTGGTTGTGGTCCGTTGGATCAGCAGTTCCTCCTGCCTTTGTTGTACCTGTGGCCCCTGAAAACGAAGCTGTCTGCTTGTGACCAAAGAGTTTTATTTACAACAGAAAAAGCTAATTCTAGAACATATTCTTAGGACCCCTTTCAGGCTGGGACCCTCTGCTCTAAACCACAACAATGTCCAGGTGCTGCACAGAGTCTCTGGAGGAGCTCGAACCAGATCCATAACTGAACGCTTTGTGTGAAGGAGGGGATTTCGTGTTAAGTTGCTCTTAAACTCTCCACCTGTTTGTATTCATTTAAATTTGTAATTGTGTTTTTCATCTGAAGCGGTGTTTGTGAAATGTGACGAAGTCTTACTGAAGGGGGGGAAGTACGACAGCAGCCCTTCAGATGCTGCAGAGTTAAACATCTTTTCATCCAGTGAACTGAGTCTCAGAGAGCGGAGTGAATGAAGGCAGGAGAAAAGAGCATTAAAGCACAGAGGTGTATATTCCATTCCACTAATAAAGAACAGAAACCAGAACCTGTTGTGCTGTGTTTCCTCTGTGCATCCATCTTGGCTGGTCTTTGCTCCGGTCTCAGGATTTACTGTTGGATTTATATGCACTCTATTTGGATCCATTTTACTCCTTAGGACAGAGAAACAGGTGCAGTAGCAACCTCTACTGTCCAGAATCTGCATTACAAGTCAGTCCAGTACTGATGAGAATCGGGACCCGTTTGGTGTGGAAGAACTTGACCGGCACCTTAGTGTGAGCTAGAACAGAAACTGCGAGCCGGGCCCTCTCAGTCCAACTCCAGAGTGTTTAGGGAACTCGCAGAACTTGTTTTATTTAAATAGTGAGCAGCGTTATCCAGATGTTTTCTCCAGTATTTCTCTCAGTGTCCTGGAGTCATTTGCCTCTTTGGATTATGGCCGCCTCAAATTAATTCACACACATAATAAAGTTAAACTTTCTGTTCAAAGATTAAAAATATTTTTCAACTGCACGAGTTTTTACTATACTCCCCCAGACCAGCGGCTGGATCGTGGTCTCCTGTGTATGTTTAGTCATGCAGACATGGTGTCTGTTTTTTAATGACTTGACTGTGAGGAAACCTGAACCGCAGTTTAACAGGTGGTCTGAACCAGGTAAATTCATGATGCAGCAACTTCTTCTTAGCTCTACAGACGATGGTGTCGGTTGGTTCGCCAACTTGGTCCAGACTGATTGGATGAATTTCCAAGACATTTGGTCCAGACCTGAATGTTTTCCAGAAAATGTCCTAAAGACTGTGTGCAGCTTGAACAAATGCTCTCGGCATCAGTCGGTCGGCCTCCCACTGCTGCAGACTGAAACATCCATCCGGTGTGAAATATGTCAACAAACAGGGCGGCTAGCTAAGAACCTGAGGTGCCGACCACAGACAGGGTGGCCGTGTAGCCTTTTGTAGCCTTTTGCTTTTGGTCAGGGGTGTGGTTTGAGCAGGAGGAGATAAATCAGGCACCTGTGAGCTCGGGGAAGGGAAGACAAACATTTCATGCATGGAGGAGAACAGACGAGTGAGAAGTTTAGAGGAAAGAGGAAGTTTGCTGAATTAACCCAGGTTTGAGGCCTCCTGGCCTTGGAGTGAAACTGAATCGCATATAGAAGAGTTGGAGAAGCAGTGGAACCAAGAACTGTCCAGACTTTGTGAACTTAAATGAGCAACAAAGGACTGTGGGAAACTGTGCTGTACCCTGGAGCAGGTGTGGACCACCATGTTAACGCGCCCTTCAACCTGCTCGGCTGCAGCTTGGAGCTTCCTCGTCCTGGTGGACCAGCAAAGCTAAGTCTTCCTTCTTGCAACTCTCCAGGCTGCTCCTTCTTCCCCCCATTGGACTGGACCACAGGCAGGACCACCTTCTGCCCCCCATTGGACTGGACCACATCCACACACATCTGAACACACTCACCCCCCTGCCCCCCCTTCTGTTTCTTTATCATTTGAATTGTGGGCATTTAATTTATATTTTGAAAGGTTCTTACCTTACAGTCAGCTTTATTTGGAGTGACTGAATTAGTGTTTGGTGGTTTTCTTTTATTGGTGTATGTTTGTGGCGAAGGCGGCTCGTGATCGGAGTATCGAACATCCCACTAACTGATATTTTGATAATCCTTCGTTACATCGGTACCGGTCTCAGGGGCCTCATCCCATCGCCTCTCTGTTGCTTTGTTGTCGGGTGGAAGTTCGGCCCTTCACTTTCCTCTCAGGATGATCTGGGGAAACTCTCCACCAGGTCAGGAGCGTCAGACTTCATCCAGCCAGAGGGAACGATCACGGACTGTTCGCAGCGGGCCGGTCGCTTCGCGATCTCCCTGATCCGCCCCACTCCGTCTCCGGTACGCGCTGTGAACGGTTCGTGATGGGTCCGTCTGGCTGGATAAATATTACGCATGATCCATGCAGTCCTGCAGCTGGGGGCTCCCCGCAGCGCCACGCAACTTTTCAAACTTCTTCCCTCTCACGGAGAAAAGGTCAGGTTGCAAACAGCTGTTGTGTGAAGCGTAATTGTAGATAATAATATTAACAAGTGTATTTTTATTATTATAATAATTAGACAAACATGCCTGATACTTTCACAGCCAGGTCTACATGCTTGCAGCTATTAATGATTCAGCAGTAAGAATCATAAAACTTTATTCTATATGAAGGTAAAACTCAAAGTGCTCTGCAGTATATAAAGTGATTAAAAGCAGCTGCAGCTTTTAAAATGCACATCGAGGATGGAGGAGGCTTGCTGGAGGAGCTATAAACGAGAATACATCGGTGTATCCTTTGCGGAAGTCTTTTCAGCCGCTGCGATGCTTACAAGAGGCGTGACGAGCAGCTGGACCGACCCACGGCCGGAGCAGGACGCTGCAGTGTTCCTGTTGTATTCAGAAGTTGTATCAGTTCAGCCTATTAAAAAGAATCAAATGCGCGATGGAACTTTCTGCCCTTTATCGTTTGTGTAGCGCCTCATAAAGCGCTGTTCTAACCGCGTTCCTTAATTTAATTTCACTTTATCACTGATGTTGTTATAGTTGAATATGATGCAGGGTTGTAGTAAACAGCGGCTGGATGAAGCGTCTCTCCAGTAACACTGTGCGCATTTACGCACGAGCCACAGCAACATAAATTATTAATAATAAATCTCCCGACACGCCGACAGGATCGGTCAGGATCTGGTGTTAATTCATGTTCTGTGTTATTCTTCACATCCAAAAGGTCTCCCACAGAGTCCAGATTCATCCAGTGAAAGTGTTTGGAGTAAAGCAGCCGTCCTCCTGATCAACCTGAGCTCCTGATTTATGCCTATAGGCCTATATAAGTTCCGTTAATGTCCGAGCCCAGGGGCGGACTGGGACAAAAATTCAGCCCTGGCACTGTAGCCACGTACGCCAGCCCACCATACCACGCATCCCCACCAACACACATTCACTACTTAGGCTACATTTGTGTACATTTGTGTCCACCTGTAAACGTGCAGGTGGGTCCAGAGTATAACTGGATCAAAGCGGCCTGCGGACAGACATGTCCTGGTTTCTCTGTAGTGTAGTGATTAAGTGTACTTCTCAGTTTATTCTCTTTTCAAAATAATTGTATCTCAGTTATTTGCTCAACCCCTCAGCCTGTTTTTATTTTCCATTTAACTCTTTTAACCCTGACTGGACACTGCACTGTAACTTTTATTATATTTTAATGTGTATTTTCTCAATTTCCCTATGTTATATATTTCCCTGTTGCTTTTATGTTTTATGTAAAGCACTTTGATGGTGAGATAATATAAGCAGTAGGCCGACTGTACGTAACAGCAAGGGCGTCGCTTTGTGTTGAAAAGAGGTGGTGACATAAGGTCTGAGACTGCGGGTGTGATGCAAGACTTTGGTCATGAGAATAAGACGAGAAGATATTTTAACACTATTTTGAAGAAATATTTGATGATAAATGTATGAGTGGGGGGTCTGGGGCTCCCCCCCCCCCCCCCCCCATCAGATTTTGAGCATTAAACTCTTAATTTCCTGCATTCTGGAGACATTTTCTGCACCAATTTATGGAGTAAATGTCTTTATTTATATGAATGGCAGCACAAAATTCAGCAGGTGACAATTCAAATATAACTATAAAATGGAATATAATGCACTAATCAGCAGCTTTTTTTGTTTGTTTTTTTGTTGCTTAAGTAACTTTCTTGCTCAATGCACATTTATTTCTTCTGGATTCAAATTGCATTGCATGTTTTCTTATTGTGCAAGTAAACCTTTCTCAAAGAATTTTCATTCAGCCTACAAGAAGACCGGGGGTCTCTTTCTGTACCGATTCAAGCAAGATAAATGTTTTCTCCCACACTGCGCTCAACATTGGAATGCACATGGATAAAAACATTACTACTAGCCTAGTACTTCTGCTCTCTTTGCCTTCACTTCTAATATTTCCACACAAGCACGGAACAGACACCTCTGCTGCAACCTCAGCGGCTCGCCCTGCCTCTTTCCTTTTCTCTCTCCCTGTATTTGTCGCCCTGTTGACTTGCTTCATCAGTAGTGGGCTGTTTTATGAAGTGGCCGAAATGACACAGCACTCGCGATTTTCACCCGCGGGTGCTCGGAGGCGGCCCGTTAATGAGGAAGCCAATAGAAACCGAAACCAACTTTGTACCCAAAGTGTTCACTGTTGCTTTACCTGCCCCGTGCTTGTGAAATATCGCCAATTCAGCTGCAATAATCGTGACAAAACAGCTGCTGAAGTCAAATTATCAGGCTGTAATATGAACCAGAGCGTTCAGACCTGATCTGGTTCATGTTTTAATAATAGTGCCCATGTAGTCTGCACCTTATTGCAACAGCAGAGTCCTGTGATGACAGCTGGAACTGGGACTACATGCGATAAATAAACTTCATCAGGCTGAAATCATCTCCTGTTTACAGACTAAACCGTGGTAGGCCTGGTGATGATCAGGCTGCTGTAATCTGACTGTTGTCAATAGATCATTTTAATGGAACCTCCAGATATTTCTGGATAGTGAAGAAATGATCTGCAGCCTTTAGAGCAGACAGCTGCTCTGACAGAGGTCACAGCTCAGACAGCCGACAGATGATGCAGCTGTGCAACAGGTCACATTTAATTAACAAATGACGACTCCGAGGAAAGGACACCTCATTTCATTAAATGCGTGTTTCCTCGACTCCTCTCCTCGCGTCTCCTCCTCGACTCCTCGAGCTCGCATCTCGGGTGGGCGGGACTAAAATGCGCCTCGAGGAGTCGAGGAGGTGGAAATTTGGGAAGTGAGAAAGGCCCTCTCAGTCTCGTCGCCTTTTCTCTCTGTCAGGCTCCAGAACCGGTCTGAACACGTTGAATCCGGCTCTGACCGCGACAACAGTCCCGAGCTCAGATTGACAAACGAACTTCAGAGGCGCTTTCCCGCTCCGCTTGTTGTTGCCCTCTCCATGTCACCGCAGCGCGAGACTGACCGCGAGTAACGGAGGCGGAACCCGAGGACGGAATAAAGAGAAGAAGAAGAGGCAACATGGATCCACTGGACTCGGGGGAGAAGTCCGCTCAGGAACAGGTGAGTCCATACCTGGAATATTACCTCACAGTGACGTCAGAGCCGGAGCTTTTTTTTTTTCTTGCTGTCCCAAACGACCTAAGGTGTCGGGACAGCATGTCTCAGGTATATTGGGACAGTGTTATTTATCACTAATGTGGATTCATAAAAGCAGATACACAGAGGGACCACTCACGTATGTGAACACAGAACCACAGAGATGGAACCCACAGGCCACTTTTAAGTAGACAGAGTAAAGTGCTATTGCTAATGACGCTAATCCCCCCCACAGTCTGTAGAAAACCATATCATTTGGTCAAAGTAGCCTATTCCAACAATCTTCTGACAATGGTAACCAATGAAGCAAATGTGTACTTTGTTTAATGTGGTAGCTCTGAAGCGCGTGCTGCTACTCACTTTGTTTGATCTGTGGATTTATTAAGAATAGAATGGCACCAAGAAACAAATGAATAAAATAAACATGTTCGACAACATGTTGGACTGATTTTAACATCTTAAGCAATAGTCCAGCCTGTTGACATTTGCTGATGTAACAATGAATTAAGCTATCACAACAAAAGATAGGCTAGTAAATAATATCACATAACTTTAGACATAGATTTATTTTATTTTTATTTTAGTTATGGTTAAGAAATAGGTTTAAAATACAGTTTGAGAAATATCAGTAGGGTTAATGGCTAGGTTATACACTAATAAAACTGCGTCCCAAATGACCAAACGTGTTCCTGAAAATGAGTTTTGTGTCAACTAAATCAAAATGGTACCAGTGGAACCAAGCTTTGTCAAAATAATGTAGACACTTAATTTATTCACATAAAGAAAGCAGACATCTTGAGAAATATAGAAATGTATCATATGTTGGGTTACTTTTTAAAATTTCTGACAAGAACGAGATCACAAGATAGAATTACAAAAACTGTCCCAATATACCTGAATTCACTCTAGTTAATAAACAGGGAGGGGCTGGGCGCCGGGCAGGAAACGCTTCCAATGATCAGAATCATTTTTCAGGAGCTTTGAAATCTTTCAGTTTTCTGTTATAAACTGAAAAACAGGACTTGTAAATACTTCCAGACTTCTGAAATACCAAACAGCTAATTGAGGAAACAAAACATGAAGGGCTGACTGACTGACTGACTGATGGATCAGTAGCTTCACCCTAAATCTACTGAAGTGTCAGAACAGGAAGTTAAAGGTGCAGTACCACACCGATCCTCTTCAATTAATTCAGTTCCCACACTTTTCATACAGAGCCAGTCTACACTGTCTCCGCTGGTCGGACCTTAGATTAATGTTAGATAGAGAGATATATTATACTGAGGTTTTGTAGTAATCTGCTTTAGAAATTCTTATAAATCTTAATACTTCCTGTTTTCACCAAACGTTTCCAGATATGAAGGTGATATCAGTTTCATATAGACAAGTCTAGCACGAGCTTAGCTTAGCACAAAGAATGGAAGTGGGGGGAAACTGCTAGCCGAGCTCCATCAGCAGAGGAACCTCCCAGCAGGGACGTAGCACCAGATCCTGGGGCCTGCAGGGGACATTAGCAGTCTCTGAGGGCCCCCTTCCTGTCCTGGTCCCATCTTTAAAAATAGTTTTTAAATGAATGGAGCTAACAGCTGTGCACATGGATCTGTGGTGGTGCATCCATCACGTACCACCGTGCCTCCTTTTTCAGGTCAAACTGCTGCAAACGCTTGTAGTCCTCGGTATCATGAGGGCCTTCATAATAAGGGACCCTCATGATGAAGGCCCTGCTACTGCTCCACTCTGTGTCTGAAACATCAATGTGTTTCCTGGTGTTAAAGTTGACAGATAAGATGTGATATCCCACTGTAGCTCTGATGCTGATAATAATTGATGTTCTCGTTGCCAATGCAAACATACGTCAGCAACAGTCCCCACATTCAGGCTAAACTGCTGATGTTTAGCCTGAATTTGTCAGCTGTGCTCCCCTTTCTTTTGAAAGACATTAGTTAGCAGCTGATTTCCTTCACTTTCTTTTCTTTTTGGGTAACTTGATTTCCCGCCATGGGGACAGACATGAATGTCACATGTTGCTGCTTCAGGACCAGCGGCCATTTGGCCCAATTAGAGATGAATCCTAGTTCTGAGCCTCCACTATTTTTTCATTTCTTGGGGGGGGGGGGGGGGGGGGGGGGGTCAGTCTCTCAACAGTTTTATTCAGCCGGTTCTAATTTAGTTATGTCTTAGAAAAAACAAAAAAACTAACTTTTTGTTCCCTCCCCCCATTAGGGTGCTGGGTAATCAGCCCCCCCCTCAGAGCCCCCCGGCTCCCAGCCTGTTGTTAGCTCGACTTTTTGCTGTTTGTTGAACAGGTGTAGAAATGAAAGGTTGGAGCGTTTGAGGTGGAGCTCCACGGAGCGAAACAGGGTGTGGACCGACCTTTGACACATTGTTGTGTCAGCAGGATAAAACACGCTGACTAGTTGACACACTATCAACTGTAGAGACATTCCTGTTACACCCTTCACTCTGACACACCTGAACAGGTTCACGCAGATTAATGAGCCAATCAGACGAAGTCTTTTGTCACAGTAACACCGAGAGATATGGATCGGTTTCTGAAGATCTGGAGTCTCTGAAGTGAAACCAGAGTTTCTCTTCTGGGCCCAGCTGTTCAGAAGTAATCTGATCGAATCTTGAAAATGGCTTTTTCAAAGGAATAAAAGGATTCAGAAATCGGATTAAATCACTTAATCCAGTGGTAGTTTGAAGTGGATCAAACCTTCAGTATGTGTTGTCCAGATCGGTCAAACATTGTAGTCATGTTCTTAGTATATTTACAGTTATTAATAATTTGCACTTTGTTTAAACGTTTCACTGATAAAGTAGACATTACCTATGAAGTCTTTCAGTGCAGTAAAGTAAAAGACAAAAGAATCCCCCAAACAGCTGTCGCTATCAAATTAAAATAATGTTTTTCATTGTAACAGTCACTCTGCAGTAATTATGACACGATCATCAGAGGTGAACCGGTCAGTCAGAAGGAGTTTCTAATAACTGGATCAGGTCTGGCCAGTCCCTCATTCTGAGATCCACCTCCTAGAAGCTAAAAGCTGCTCTCTACAAATAATGAACAAATTAAGAACTCTGAAGCAGTACTCTGAGTATTAGTGAATAATGTGTATATATATTTGTTTTATATATTCATTGTGATCAGATGGAAAAAGGAAGGAAGTGTTTGTGTTTTGTTGTTATGTTTTCTGTCCCTTCAAATAAAAGTGACCTGAAGCTGGTTGTTCTACCTGTAGTTCTTCATAGAGCTAACCGCCTCCACTGGGATCTGTAGTTCCATTTAGAGCGCTGGTAATCTGTGTTTGGTAATTTTGAACCCCCACCCGTCTCCCTGTCTACAGGATCTTGAAGGCGACACGGAGCTTCCGTTCCTGCAGCCAGAGTCCCAGGATCAGGAGAAGGCTCCCGGCAGCAGGACCACCCTGTGGATTGGAGTCGGTCTGCTGCTGTCTTCTGCTGCCGTGGCTCTGCTGACCGGGATGCTGGTCTGGCACTTCCACTGTGAGTCTAACAACCTTTATTTCAGTCCTGTCAGACACATGAGACACATGGGTGGTGATGGCACAATGGATAAGATGCCTGCCTTTGGTGTGAGAGACCCGGCTTCAATCCCCCACTGTGACCCGTCCACCATTGTGTCCTTGAGCAAGACATTTAACTCCTAGTTGCTCCAGAGGCATATGTAGCAATTGTAAGTCGCTTTGTCAAGTGTCAGCTAAATGAATTAATGTAATGATGATCTAAAGTTAAGCACTTTATATCTTTATTCCACTGTTGTACAATCGGAGTCCACAACATTCAGTACTTAAGTCTGGAATCTATGTCTTGCTGCAGAACCAGTTGCCCTACGGGGACAAATAAATATAAAGTAAACACCAGAGACAGTAGAGTCTGGCTGACTGAGTCAGATTGAGAGTGAACCTGTTATCTGTGTGAATATCCAAACATTAGACTGATAAAAAAAGCTTCTACAGCTGATTCATGGTCAGTTTCAGCTGTGTGGACTGTTTACATGAGACACGAAGAAACAAGCCATGTTTCCATCTAACTGTCATGCAAATGTTAAGCAGATTTTTGAAAAGTCGCAAAAAAGAAGAAAAAAAAAGTAGATGTGAAATGTGTGTGTTTACATCCAATAAACCAGGCTACAGGAAGCGTAGTTACGTTAGTAGTTGACGTTACACATGGCTGCAATAAACAAGAAGTATGGGTTCCAAACCAGAAACTAGTGGCATGAACCCGAGGGCCACTGGCCTTAGAAAAATGGAGAGAGAAGTCCTCAGAAATGTGTTTCAAGCAGGCAAGTTGCGACTAGCCATGTCTCTGTTATGGGAATAACAGGTGTTGTGCTGAATTCTGCATACCTGCATTTCCTGCAGCCGGTAACGCTCTTTTGTGCAGAGAAAAGAGGTGGATGCAAATCTGGGCAGGCAGCCTTCATCAGCTGTTCTGCTGAATTATGCATTCACTTCTTAAAGGTCCTTCCTTTGCTCTGCACGCTGATCAAACGGGGTGATCACCGCATATTGTTGCTGAATCTCACTGAATGCTATGTCAGAAACTATCAGCACACTGATGTTTTGGACTCTGTTGTGGACTGGAAATGAAATAATCAATATGAGGGGAGAAGGCCAGAGTTACACTACATCTGATGAGTTTTTGTATCACAAATGTTCAAGTAGAGAAGTGAAATAGTTCAGCGACACTTGTTCGACTTGATCTGCTGAAGCAGGAAGTGGAAACATGTTTAGAGTCAGTTCATCTCTACATTTCTACCAGTGATCAACAAATAATCCAACCTTTGTGGTTTTTGGTTCAAAGTGTGTAAAAATACTGTCAAATACATTTACGCTCCTCCAGTGAACGCCGCCTGGCTCTGCCATCCCTTCACGCAAAGCGATCTCAGTCCTTGTTCTCATCTGTGACACCACGATGGTGCCATCAGAGCAGCGGCGTCCCTCTCTGACTTCAAGAAGCTCCTGAACACTCTGCAGAGAACACTTCCTCTGATAACACCTCTGACTTCTAACATGCACTTCTGTAACTGTAAACTGTAAAAACACCATTACATTGAAACAAGAAATTCACAGGAGGGAAAGTCCTGTTCTAATCCATATTATCTTCATCTAATGTCATCTCTCGTTATACACCTGGATAGAAACCCTGGTTCATCTGCTCCGCTCTCTGACCCTCTTCCTCTCCCTGGCCCACCCATTCTTCTCCATTTTTTGGACATTATTTTTTCTTTCTCTCCTCCTCTGTGTTGTTCTGTATCCACACTGGATAAACTCAACTCCAGAAAGTCCTCTTTTTGCTGCATTGTGTATGTAATTGAAAGAACTTCAACACCTGATCTATTTTACCCAAATTACAATAAATCAGCTATTTCTCAAAGGTTCAATGATATGTTTAGTGGGGTGGTGATGGAGCAGTGGATAATACATATGCCTTTGGTGTGAGAGACTTGGTTCAATTCCCCACTGTGTCCCTGAGCAAGACTCTTAAGCCCTCTTTTCTCCAGAGGTGTGCAACCTCTGATGTATAGCAGCTGTAAGCTGCTTTGGATAAAAGCGTTAAATGAATAAATTAAATATTATTCAGAAATGCTTATCAGCTTTTTCAATGCAGATTCTGAGCCACTATTGTAGCAGAAATAGATGCATTATACATTATTTAAGGTTTTAAAAATTACGTTTGCATTTCTGACGTGTGCAAGCATTTGTAAATAACTCAACGAGTTTTGGTATTGGGTAAGTTTGTATGTAAAGCACAGCTTAGCATTTTAGAAATAAGTTAATTGACTGCATATTCTGTGGGAACAACATGAATTGTGTTAATGGTCTGGTATTAACACACCAGTGTTGGTCTAATTGTGTTTAGAGTTTTAAAAATGTGAACAAAATGATGTTAGCAGTTGGAAAAAACTGTAATACTCGGTCATTATCTTAACTTCTGGACTATAATAACTGATTAGTGCCTACGATGGACTGGCGACCTGTCCAGGGTGTACCCCGCCCGATGTCAGCTGGGATTGGCTCCAGCCCCCCGCGACCCTGAACGCAGGATAAGCGGTTGAGGATGGTTGACAATTTACCCTCTTTTCCCTGCATTAAATTTCTTTAAGAAGAAGACTGAACAGTTTAACAGGTTTAAAAGTTAAACTTTTTCTACTGAGAAACACACGAGGGAAACGGGACTGTGTGAAACCTCCAGGGACTCTTTATTTAGGACTACGCTGATCCTGTCAGTCTCTGTTGTCTATGATCCTGTTTCTGATCCTGTCTCTGTTGACCCCCCCTCAGTACGGCAGGATGTCCGAGAGAGCAGGGTTTATGTCGGCTCGATGGAAATTGATAACCAGAATTTCAAGTCAGCGTATGAAGATCCAGAGAGTCCAGAGTTTACAAACTTGGCCTCTCTGGTCAGCCAGCAGGTGAGAATTCACATGGCCCCAAAGCATTATGGGAGTTCTGCTGCTCTGTGGCGTCCTTTGTTCTCTCTTGATCATATATTTTATCTTTCAGCTGAAACTGATTTACTCCAAAAACTCTGTGCTGGCCAAATACTATAAAGGCTCCACAGTCCAGGCCTTCAGGTACGCAGAAACTTTAAATGTAGTGTTCTATATTATACACCGTCACTGTTTTTTTTCAGTTAGTGTTATATATTATACACCGTCACTGTTTTTTTTCAGTTAGTGTTATATATTATACACCGTCACTGTTTTTTTTCAGTTAGTGTTATATATTATACACCGTCTCTGTGTTGTTTAGAATTAGTGTTATATATTATACACCGTCACTGTGTTGTTTTGAATTAGTGTTATATATTATAAACCGTCACTGTGTTGTTTAGAATTAGTGTTATATATAAACCGTCACTGTGTTGTTTAGAATTAGTGTTATATATCATAAACCGTCACTGTGTTGTTTAGAATTAGTGTTATATATTATACACCGTCACTGTGTTGTTTAGAATTAGTGTTATATTATAAACCGTCACTGTGTTGTTTAGAATTAGTGTTATATATTATACACCGTCACTGTGTTGTTTAGAATTAGTGTTATATATTATAAACCGTCTCTGTGTTGTTTAGAATTAGTGTTATATATTATACACCGTCACTGTGTTGTTTAGAATTAGTGTTATATATTATACACCGTCACTGTGTTGTTTAGAATTAGTGTTATATATTATAAACCGTCTCTGTGTTGTTTAGAATTAGTGTTATATATTATACACCGTCTCTGTGTTGTTTAGAATTAGTGTTATATATTATACACCGTCACTGTGTTGTTTTGAATTAGTGTTATATATTATAAACCGTCTCTGTGTTGTTTTGAATTAGTGTTATATATTATAAACCGTCTCTGTGTTGTTTAGAATTAGTGTTATATATTATAAACCGTCTCTGTGTTGTTTTGAATATATTATAAACCGTCTCTGTGTTGTTTTGAATTAGTGTTATATATTATAAACCGTCACTGTGTTGTTTAGAATTAGTGTTATATATTATACACCGTCTCTGTGTTGTTTAGAATTAGTGTTATATATTATACACCGTCACTGTGTTGTTTAGAATTAGTGTTATATATTATACACCGTCACTGTGTTGTTTAGAATTAGTGTTATATATTATACACCGTCACTGTGTTGTTTAGAATTAGTGTTATATATTATAAACCGTCTCTGTGTTGTTTAGAATTAGTGTTATATATTATACACCGTCACTGTGTTGTTTAGAATTAGTGTTTATATTATACACCGTCACTGTGTTGTTTAGAATTAGTGTTATATTATAAACCGTCACTGTGTTGTTTAGAATTAGTGTTATATATTATAAACCGTCTCTGTGTTGTTTTGAATTAGTGTTATATATTATAAACCGTCACTGTGTTGTTTAGAATTAGTGTTATATATTATACACCGTCTCTGTGTTGTTTAGAATTAGTGTATATATTATACACCGTCACTGTGTTGTTTAGAATTAGTGTTATATATTATACACCGTCACTGTGTTGTTTAGAATTAGTGTTATATATTATACACCGTCACTGTGTTGTTTAGAATTAGTGTTATATATTATACACCGTCTCTGTGTTGTTTAGAATTAGTGTTATATATTATACACCGTCACTGTGTTGTTTAGAATTAGTGTTATATTATACACCGTCACTGTGTTGTTTAGAATTAGTGTTATATATTATACACCGTCTCTGTGTTGTTTAGAATTAGTGTTATATATTATACACCGTTACTGTGTTGTTTAGAATTAGTGTTATATATTATACACCGTCTCTGTGTTGTTTTGAATTAGTGTTATATATTATACACCGTCACTGTGTTGTTTAGAATTAGTGTTATATTATACACCGTCACTGTGTTGTTTAGAATTAGTGTTATATATTATACACCGTCTCTGTGTTGTTTAGAATTAGTGTTATATATTATACACCGTCTCTGTGTTGTTTAGAATTAGTGTTATTATTATAAACCGTCACTGTGTTGTTTAGAATTAGTGTTATATATTATACACCGTCTCTGTGTTGTTTAGAATTAGTGTTATATATTATAAACCGTCTCTGTGTTGTTTTGAATTAGTGTTATATATTATAAACCGTCTCTGTGTTGTTTTGAATTAGTGTTATATATTATAAACCGTCTCTGTGTTGTTTAGAATTAGTGTTATATATTATAAACCGTCTCTGTGTTGTTTTGAATTAGTGTTATATATTATAAACCGTCACTGTGTTGTTTAGAATTAGTGTTATATATTATAAACCGTCTCTGTGTTGTTTTGAATTAGTGTTATATATTATAAACCGTCACTGTGTTGTTTAGAATTAGTGTTATATATTATACACCGTCTCTGTGTTGTTTAGAATTAGTGTTATATATTATACACCGTCACTGTGTTGTTTAGAATTAGTGTATATATTATACACCGTCACTGTGTTGTTTAGAATTAGTGTTATATATTATACACCGTCACTGTGTTGTTTAGAATTAGTGTTATATATTATAAACCGTCTCTGTGTTGTTTAGAATTAGTGTTATATATTATACACCGTCACTGTGTTGTTTAGAATTAGTGTTATATATTATACACCGTCACTGTGTTGTTTAGAATTAGTGTTATATATTATACACCGTCTCTGTGTTGTTTAGAATTAGTGTTATATATTATACACCGTCACTGTGTTGTTTAGAATTAGTGTTATATATTATAAACCGTCTCTGTGTTGTTTAGAATTAGTGTTATATATTATAAACCGTCTCTGTGTGGTTTTGAATTAGTGTTATATATTATAAACCGTCACTGTGTTGTTTAGAATTAGTGTTATATATTATAAACCGTCTCTGTGTTGTTTTGAATTAGTGTTATATATTATACACCGTCTCTGTGTTGTTTAGAATTAGTGTTATATATTATACACCGTCACTGGGTTGTTTAGAATTAGTGTTATATATTATACACCGTCACTGTGTTGTTTAGAATTAGTGTTATATATTATACACCGTCACTGTGTTGTTTAGAATTAGTGTTATATATTATAAACCGTCTCTGTGTTGTTTAGAATTAGTGTTATATATACACCGTCACTGTGTTGTTTAGAATTAGTGTTATATATTATACACCGTCACTGTGTTGTTTAGAATTAGTGTTTATATTATACACCGTCTCTGTGTTGTTTAGAATTAGTGTTATATATTATACACCGTTACTGTGTTGTTTAGAATTAGTGTTATATATTATAAACCGTCTCTGTGTTGTTTTGAATTAGTGTTATATATTATACACTGTCACTGTGTTGTTTAGAATTAGTGTTATATTATACACCGTCACTGTGTTGTTTAGAATTAGTGTTATATATTATACACCGTCTCTGTGTTGTTTAGAATTAGTGTTATATATTATACACCGTCTCTGTGTTGTTTAGAATTAGTGTTATATATTATAAACCGTCACTGTGTTGTTTAGAATTAGTGTTATATTATACACCGTCTCTGTGTTGTTTAGAATTAGTGTTATATATTATAAACCGTCACTGTGTTGTTTAGAATTAGTGTTATATATTATAAACCGTCTCTGTGTTGTTTTGAATTAGTGTTATATATTATAAACCGTCTCTGTGTTGTTTTGAATTAGTGTTCCATCAGATCCATCTCGCTGTCAAAGAAATCTCAACAAATCACAGAAGTTATATATTATCTATAAATGTGTTCAAACTTTCCTTTTGAAAGTGTTTCGTAGCAGTCAACCTTGGTCTTGTTTGTTCCCTTAGTGAAGGAGACGCCGGAGGAGACAGCGTCGTGGTGTATTACCAGTCGGATTTTGAGGTCCACCCCTCCCAGCAGGCGGTGCTGGACGAAGCCATCGAGTCTCTGGATTCTCCTGCAGAAAGTCAGCAGAGCCGACATGGACGGATCCTGCTGAAACCTGTCAATGCTCTGAACGTCAACGGGGTCATCTCACGAGGTTTGACTGCTCAGTGACTCCCCATCCACCACAGGACTGATGTTTGAAGGAGAAAACACAGTAGTTCTGTCTGAGTTGTACTTACCACAGCTATTCTTTAGCTAAACTGCTTAGTTTGTCGAGTTTAAATAAAGATTTGTTGATCTGTTCACAGCTGTAGACCCACGCATGACCAGGACCACTTTACTTGGTAAGAGCTGTTTATTCCAATCAATCAAAGTTAACCATAAGGGTAGAACAGGAAGGTTGTTCCGGAGTGGCACAATGCATGTGTATTTATTTGGAGTATCCTGACTTTTAATATCAGAGGAAGTCCTTTCAAGATTTCTTTGAGATGACTCAGGGGTTTTACACAAAATGTGTGAATTTCTATTAAACCAGTTGGAAAGTCATTGGAACTTTATGTTCTACTTCTGACCAGACTAATTTTTAATCATAAATTTAGAGAATTCTATTTTGAATATTTAGTAAATATAGATTAATTAATTTTAGTGTGCCAAAGTGAGTTTTATTAGTGATCCTGCTCTGTGAGCAGGTATTGGCTTTGTAGCGCAGTTCATATTGTAGTGCCAGCCAGGAAAACATATTTATATTTGAATCATGTTTTATAGAGAAAAAGTCTTTCAACATCCACGTCAGTAAAGCAGGAGGAGTCATGTCTCCGGGGTTCCCAGACTCTTTATACCCACCAAACATCCACCTGCAGTGGACACTGAGGGCCGACCCGGGCCACCGAGTCCAACTGGACTTCCACACCTTGATCCTGGAGGACGACTGTCAGAAAGACTTCATAAAGATCTATGACTCCCTGGCTCCGATAGAGAACCGAGTCCTGACAGAGTGAGATGCAAACTAAACCGTTACCAGAGTTTAAAGCTGAACTGAGTTCCAGTTGGTGCTGAAAGTGAAGTCAATCTGTGTCAATCCTTTAGGTAGGAACAGACAGTCCAAAGTGTTTGAAGAGCCAGATCTTAATTCAATTCAATTCAATTTTATTTATGTTGCGCCAAATCACAACAACAGTTATCTCACAGCGCTTTTCATAAAAGAGCAGGTCTAGACCGTACTCTGTGATGTTATTTACAGAAGCCCAACAGTTCCCACCAAGAGCAGCACTAGGAGACAGAGGCAAGGAAAAACTTCCTTTAAGAGGCAGAAACCTCGAGCAGAACCATGGCTCAGGGTGGGCGACCATCTGCCTCGACCGGTTGGGGTGAAGGAGAGAGAGAGAGAGAGAGAGAGAAAGAGAGAGAGAGAGAGGGGAGGGAGGCAGCCTACACAATATCCACACAGAGGTACAGACAGTAAAGGTGATGTTGCTATAGACTAAATGAAAAATGGTACAGATATTTATAATAGTGTTAATGGTAACAATCGCAATGTTAATGATTATAATAATAATAATAATAACAATAGGACTAGCAACAATAGTCGTTGCAGCAGAGGGTGTCGAGCAGGAACACGGGGGCAGCAGGTGACCCGCAACCACAGATCCAGACTCCACAGCTCCAGAGCCAGAAACACCTGCAGGAAGTGACAGGAGGAGAGAGGAGAGAGACGAGAAAGCACAAGACTACCAGAAAGGGGAGAAGTTGTGTTAGTAACATGCAATAATGGGATGAGGTTGCATACAGAGGGAGAGAAAGTAGAGGAGAGAGGAGCTCAGTGCATCATGGGAAATCCCCCGGCAGTCTAGGCCTATAGCATAATAACTAAGGGATGGTTCAGGACTCACCTGAGCCAGCCCTAACTATAAGCTTTATCAAAGAGGAAAGTCTTAAGCCTACTCTTAAATGTGGAGATGGTGTCTGCCTCCTGAACCCAAACTGGAACCTGGTTCCACAGGAGAGGAGCTTGATAGCTGAACGCTCTGGCTCCTAGTCTACTTTTGGAGACTCTAGGAACCACAAGTAACCCTGCATTCTGGGAGCGCAGTGCTCTGGTGGGGTAGTAAGGTACTATGAGCTCTTTAAGATAAGATGGTGCCTGACCATTAAGAGCTTTGTAGGTAAGAAGAATGATTTTAAATTCTATTCTGGATTTTACTGGAAGCCAATGCAAAGAAGCTAAAACAGGAGAAATGTGATCTCTTTTCCTGGTTCCTGTCAGAACACGTGCTGCAGCATTCTGGATCAGCTGAAGAGTCTTAATGGACTTTTTCGAGCAGCCTGATAATAAGGAATTGCAGTAATCCAGCCTAGAAGTAACAAATGCATGGACTAGTTTTTCTGCAGCATTTTTAGACAGGATGTTCCTGATTTTTGCAATATTACGTAGGTGAAAAAAGGCGGTCCTTGAAATTTGCTTAATGTGAGACTTAAACAACATGTCCTGATCAAAGATAACTCCAAGATTCCTCACAGTGGTGCTGGAGGCCAGGGCGATGCCATCAAGGGAAACTATATCTTTATAGTTTTCTAGAAACCGGGTACTAACGGTTTCTGTGGTCCCCCTTCAGGCAGTGTGGATACCCTCGTGACTCGCTGTCCTTCGTGTCCTCTGGAAATGTCATGTTGCTGATTCTGGTCACCAGTGAGGAGAAGAACTTCCCCGGCTTCATGGCCAACTACTCCCAGATCCCTCAGACTGCACAAAGTACGACAGGAAGTCACGTGTCCCGGTGCTGGTGGGGTGATCGGTCTAATATGATCTAATCTATAATCTGATCCAAATCTTGTTTCAAGACATTTGCTGCTTTTCTCTTTTGTGACAGTCAATATCTTCAGGTTTTAGACAAAACAAATCATTTGAAGTAGTCGCTTTGGGTTTTATTCATTTTTATGTACATTTTACAGACCAAATGATGAATCAACTAATCAAAAACCTGCAGATTAATCAATGAAAATAAAAGTGAAAATACTAAATTATTTCTATTGTTTCAGAAATTTTCCAGGCAAATATATAGTTTCTTGAAATGGGGGATGATAACGCAGATCAGTTCAGTAGAATCAACAAAAACTCTCTTGGTGATTTCAGGATCTTGAAATCATTCGATGTTGATTTGAAACACTTGCAAATGTGTTCACTGTTTTGATAAAACACATGAAAGTAAGAATTTTTAAATGGTGACATGTTAAGATTTTGCAGGCTTTTTCTTAACCTTTGTTTCTTCTGAGGTTAATTCTCCGTCTTCACGCTCACAGTTTCACCTCTCTGATATCAGTCAGGAAGTTGATTGTACTGACGCCTCTGTGGTGAGAACATCTCCTAAATGTCTAACAAATGTCTAACATGTGAACGGTCTGTCTTGTTGTTCAGAGTGTGGAGGTACGCTGACCGGAGACAAAGGCTTCTTCTCCTCACCTTTCTTCCCTTCCAACTATCCTCCACAAACCACATGCGTCTGGAACATCGAGGTAAGTCTGGCTGTTGTCGTTTCACTGGCTTCAGGCTGCAGCACTGAGAGGTTATCACGGTATGATAACTGTCTGAAAATGTCAGTTTCATGGTATGTAGTAGTAGTAGTAGTAGTAGTAGTAGTAGTAGTAGTAGTAGTAGTTCCTACAACCCTTAAAGGAACGGAAAACTTCCTGACAGACATAAACTTTGATAGCAACTTTAAAATATTTTCTTTTTAATAACACTAATATTGTAGAATTATATTAGAATTGTAGAATATCACAGCAATGCTGCTGTACACCTGCTCAGCACAGTCAGAGACTAGCTGGTGAAGAAAGTGGAACATCTAGCAGCTAGATGTTCCACTTTCTAGAGTGGAATACCTCGGAAGCTATACTGATATATTATTAAGCTATAAGCTAATTATATATCAGTCTTGTGTCAACAGATTGTTCTGCTGCCCCCAGGTGGGGCCAAAATACAAACTACAGCTGCATTAGAGTCTGCAGCAGCTCTGAGGCTTTGCGCTATATGCTAACATTAGCAAACATGCTCACAATGACATGTTAACAGCATGCGTAGTTTCCCATGGCCACCCTCTGACTTTAGCATGTTAGCATGCTAATATTAGCTAATTAGCAGTAAACTACACAGCTGAGGCTGACAGGAATAGGCGAGTTTGACTGCATGTGGTGCTGAGCTGCGCTGAATTAACGTGATGCATGCTGGACTTAAAATAAGGCATACTGGTTAGAAATTGTGTCCGACTTTCGCTGGCGCTGCAAAAAGCCACCATGTCACATGACATCAAAACCTCGTGGGAGCAAACCGGCTGCAGGCGCCTTGCTCCATCTGCACAAAGTTGGAACCTCCTTTTGACTGATCTCAGCTGACAGTAAGCTCACGCAGGTAGAATGTGTCCGACTTGACGGCACTGTTTTTACACCTGCAGTCGCCTGTGGCTCACGTTTGACTATCAAGTCGGCAAAAGTCAGCCGTAGTCATCTCAAACGCTAATGTCATTATTTCTGCAAGCCATAAACCAATGTTTTGTTGACCTGATGATGGCGCCAGAAGAGAAGTCAGACGATCACCACCAAGTTATAACAGTTCATCCTGAGCGGAACATGAAGTCTGTACAAATGTCCTGGCAATCATTCGGATATTGAAAATGTGATTCACGAACACTTACATACATGTAGGTCTTTAATAATGCATTTACAGTTTTATAATTGTCTTTTCTCCTTTATCTTTCTTTTTCAGGCCACACAGGACAAGTTTGTGAAAGTTCAGTTCTACAAGTTCTTCTTGGGCAAATACAGTAGCCAGTGTCGCAACGATTACGTTGACGTCAATGGTCAAAGGTCAGCCATCTGAGGGTTTGTGTGCTTCAGAAGTAATTATTTTTAGGAAATTATTAATAAATGAAGATCTTATTTAACCCAGGTCTTTGATTTTAGATTGGAACTTTGAACGATGACTTGAGACATGTTCACAACTCTGGTTCCTAATGATGATTGGTATGGAATCAAAGGGAGCCAGGTGTCAGGTGTTATGAAGTTCTCAGAGACTCTTGAAGACCTGCACAGCTTTTTTTATTGAGCCCAGCTGGGGAGAATGGTAACAGCTTACAGCGTAAAGGTACAATGTAGAATCTGCCAGAAACTTTACTGGGTCTGGGGATATTTACCCTTCCTACCCTACAGAGATTCACACTTTGCTTACCCATGTTAGCCTAAAGTCACGTTGTGTCATTCAAGTGTCAGACAGTCAGCCTATCTGTAATGAAACAGAGCAAAGATAATCTTAACCTGGGGTTACCTCATTCTTATCCAGGCAGCGGCATCAGTCAGAGAGGAGAGACAGAGTCTGACCTACTGATGTGGGGAGTCACCGGCTGTCACCATTGGACTTTAGTTCAGCAGTTGACCCTAACATCACCTGGGGAAACCTGTGTCATAATTCCTTCACAATGATGCTCTCAAGTTTATTTACCAGATCAACCAATAGAATCTATCTGGACAGCAGCAACACCTGGTTGTTCAACATGTACATTAACCTTTTTGTGTCCACCCACCAAGATGTCCTCAGATAGTCAGGAAGTGTCTTCTTTGTGTCTCTGTGTTGTAGACTGTGTGGCAGTAAGCAAGAAAGGACCGTGGTCACCAGCCAAAGCAACATGATGACCATCACATTTAACTCGGACTCGTCCTACGTTGACCAGGGTTTCACCGCAGAGTACCAAGCCTTTGTCCCAACTAACCGTAAGACTGATTCATTTTAGTCGAGTTAAAAAGACCACCAGAATAATGTATGTTTTAACCCAGCTACAAATTCTAGCCTCTGCCTGAGGCATACTGCCAGTTTTTAGACTGATACTCTTCTTCCTGACAGTTTGTGTTCAGTGTCTGTTTGATGTCCTTGATCAGCTTGTCCCGGAAGGTTCCAGTGCACCAACAACCTGTGCATCAACAAGACTCTGCAGTGTGACGGCTGGAACGACTGTGGAGACGGCAGTGACGAGAACAACTGCAGTGAGTCCAACCCGCTGACTGTGGGCGCACATCTTCCTGAAGTGTAACAGGAGATACAGTAATTTGACAAAATCTAATTTAGTTCATCCTAACTTTTTACCACATCTGACATTTTTCTGCTGGAAATACTCACTAGAGCACCACATGTAGATCCATCCGCTGCTGAAAATAGTCCCCAACAAATGCACTATTTCCTCCTGTGTGTCTGATGGAAACTACAGCAAGCAGCTGTTTGAGGAAATGACTGTTTAAAGGTTTACGTCTTCAGGAGGAACCAATGGGCTCGCAGCTGAGAGCCTCAGACAGGAAGTCAGACAGGACTGAGAAACGGACTGACAGGTTGTTGTTTTGTCTTTGTGTCTCTGCTCAGCGTGCGAGGGGTCTCAGATGAAGTGTAAAAATGGCCGGTGTAAGCCGAAGTTCTGGGAATGCGACGGTTTTGACGACTGTGGAGACAACACTGACGAGGAGAGCTGTGGTGGGTTAAACTGAAGTGTAGAGGAAGAGTGTACAGCAGGAAACCGTTCCATGGGGGAATATCTCAGATATTTCTTTTTCTTTTGTAGTAAAATGCAAAGCAGGAGAGTTTTCCTGCAGAAACAACCGCTGCATCCCAGAGAACCTGAAGTGTGACGGAAAAGACGACTGTTCAGACGGATCGGATGAGTCTAAATGTCAAAAATGTAAGGATCAAGGATCAACAGAAATGCTAGAAGCACGCTTATAAATTAGATATTTTTATTTTTGCATGTCACTGACACTGATTTAAAGTTCAAAGAAGCTTCTTAAACTTATTAACAAATCTTAACTTTAGATATATTTTCCACATTCTGATGTTAGATACCTGGACCTGTCAGGATCCTTTTAAGCGGTGTAGGAATATTGTACAGGGTCTGAAATGAAAAACTGAACTTGTGGCCCACTAGAGCTCGAGGTTCTGCAGTGCATTTTCATAAAGCTGCTGTATTTGTTAAAAAATGTCCTGTAACTTTCCTGACTTACAGACCTTTGTATGGGTTAGGGGTAGACTGGTGGTTACCACTCTAAAAACACTGGATCCTACATTTCCCATAATGCAAGTGGATAGTGTCCTTCTAAAGAGCCTCCCTGCCTCGTAAACAGCCACATCTTTCAAACTCCACGCCCCCAGACTGTTAGACATTTGTTTTCACAGGCTGAGGAAGCAGAATAAAGATTGACCCTTTAATGGAGCTGTCAGCCACGTTCACTGCCGCTAAATGTCCCACCAGAGCACCAGCATCTCAGACCAAAACAAATGGGCGCTGCAGCCCACCAGACTACATTGAGAAAAAAGTTGTTTAACCTCGCAGGTCATTGTAAACAGACTGAGTAGAAACAATATAAAACTCACCATCTCTGTTAGCAGGGCTGGACTGGGACAAAGAATCAGCCCACCCCAATCAGTCAGACCCCCTCACCAGTAGACCGTCCTTGCATAATATGATATGTGTACCTACTGTTATATTTCTCCAAACCACTGAAGTAAGCGGATCAGTGTACTCATTCCAGTTTACTGACTCCCTGGTGATCAGAGGAGGCCACTGAGAACACAACTCATACTCAAGTACAAGTGTTTGTCAAAGGAAAACATCTCTGCTTGAAGTCCCAGTATCATTTCAAATTATTACTATTGGGTCCAGAATTGTTGGATTTCCCTGTCAAAGCTGAAAAGCAATAACAAACTGGGAACGAGCAAAGAGCTGTTTATTGAATGAACGGATGGAGCGGAAGAGAATAAACATTGGACACTTTGTTGGCCATACACCCCCCTCTTTACCAATGGAACCCGTTACAAAGGGCCTAATAATCTTAATAATATTATCATAGTCAGATGGACCTAGGCCAGTCACAGCAGCATGCCTCACTTCATGATAGCGTTACGATTATATTATTATCAGTGACCACTGAATCAGTTTATTTAATAAATAAATCATTTAAATTATATTGGCCCCTAGGTGCCTCGGCCCACCGGCCGGGCACGCCAGATTAGCAGTCCACCGCGTTCGATGAGAAAACAAACAGGCTGACAGGGAGGGGATCGAGGGAAACCTGGTTTAGATCCCTCCCTCCCACATAATTTTAGACCAATTTCAAAACTGCCTTTTATTGCAAAGATTCTAGAAAGAATTGTGTCCAAACAGCTGCTCACTGTACTGGAAAATAACAAAATATTTGAAAAGTTTCAGTCTGGTTTCAGGAAGTACCACAGCACTGAGACTGCCCTGCTTAAAGTCACCAATGACCTTTTAATGTCTGCTGATGAAGGCATGTGCTCAGTCCTGGTACTCCTGGACCTTAGCGCTGCTTTTGACACCATTGATCACAACATCATGTTAGACAGACTGAGGCACTGGGTGGGGATCTCTGGTACTGCCCTAGAATGGTTTTCATCCTACCTGTCAAATAGGAAGTTTTGCGTGTCTGTAAACAACTATGTCTCCTCATTCTGTCCAGTTAAATATGGTGTGCCTCAGGGGTCGGTCTTAGGACCCATTTTGTTTTCCTTGTATCTGCTTCCCCTTGGACATATTATCCATAAACATGGCATTTCTTTTCATATTTATGCTGATGACACACAAATATACTTGCCCGTCAGATCCACAGACCCTGGAATGCTGAGTTCACTTAACAACTGCCTTTGTGAAGTTAAAAAATGGATGTCAAATAATTTCCTCCAGCTGAACTCAGACAAAACAGAAATCCTGGTCATCGGGTCTCAGCAGATGGCAGTATATTCAAATACTGCCATCTGCTGGTTCCCTAGTAAATCACATTAAGCCTGTGGCAAAGAACCTTGGTGTTTGGTTTGATAGTAATTTAAATTTCGAGCAGCACACCACAAAGCTTGTTCAATTATGTTTTTATCAACTTAGAAATATAGCAAAAATTCGATCTATGTTAACTTTTAAGGACACCGAGACCATTTTACACGCCTTCATCTCATCACGCCTGGATTATTGCAACAGCCTTTTCACCTGTTTAACCCAAAATCTATTGATCGACTCCAGACTGTCCAGAACTCAGCTGCCAGGCTTTTAACCAGAACAAAGAAATATGACCACATTTCTCCTATTTTAGCTTCATTACACTGGCTCCCAGTATGTTTTAGAATTGACTTTAAAATTCTATTGATCACTTTTAAAGCTCTTCATGGCCTCTCGCCTTGTTATATTTCTGACCTTTTAGTCCCATACGCACCAGCACGTACCTTGAGATCCTCGGGCAGAGGTCTGTTGTCTGTTCCAGAGTCTCGACTGAAAACTAAAGGGGACAGAGCGTTTGCTGTCAGGGCCCCGAGGCTCTGGAACAGCCTGCCCGAGGAAATCAGGTCGGCTGAGTCAGTGAACTCTTTTAAGTCCCTTCTTAAAACATACTTTTATAGGAGAGCCTTTCCCGATCTTATTTGACTTTATTTTATCCCTTTTATTTTATTGTATTTTACTAATTTTATATTAATTTTTCATGCTCTTATCTTGTTTTTTTTTTTGTTTTTTTGTATTATTCTTTACACTTGTTAAAGCACTTTGTAACTTATTTTTGAAAAGTGCTCTACAAATAAGGATTATTATTATTATTATCGCATGCTCCAACATGCCGACCGGCTAAACCAGACAGAGAAGTTCTAATAACAACACACAGTGAGTCATTCTCTGCTCAGGCGTCACCACCCCACCACGTCTTTACAAAGCAAACAGTCATTTGCTGCTATAATGTTCAAAATATATATAATATAAAATACTTCTTTTGACTTCCCATCACAACACCTGGACTGTGTCAGCTTGTCAGTAGTTTCAGTCCTGATCCTCGTGCCTCCTGTCCTTCAGCTCTGGTGTTGCAGCAGTGTTCAGAGTTCACCTTCCGCTGCAGGAGCGGACACTGCATCAGTAAGCTGAACCCGGAGTGTGACGGCGAGCAGGACTGCGAGGACGGCTCTGATGAAAGCGACTGCCGTGCGTATGACACACACGCAGCAGACTACAGCGTGACGGCAGGGGTCATTAATGTTTTACTGTACAGAGTATTTGTCTTTGTATTTCAGAGTGCGGGACGCGGCCGTACCTGAGCTCTCGTGTGGTGGGGGGTCAGGCCTCTGAAGAGGGGGAGTGGCCTTGGCAGGTCAGCCTCCATATCAGGGGAATAGGTCACGTGTGCGGAGCGTCGGTGCTGAGCAACCGCTGGCTGCTGACGGCGGCACACTGCGTCCAGGACAACGGGCCAAACAAGTAGGAGCTCCAAACACAGAAATCCAGCAGACCACAGATTGAACCAGCTCTTTAAAGTCCTGTCGTTACAGATCAGATTCACATCTTTCCTATAATAAAAGGGTGATGTGCTTTCCCCTGTTAAACATTATATCAGGCTAAAAAGTTTCAAAACCTGTGATCACATGATCATATCATCACAACTCCAGGGCCCAGTAGTTCAAAAGTAATCTGATCGGATTTCGGCTGTCGGATTGGATCAAATCTGGAAAATGGGTTGTTCAAAAAAATAGGATTCTGAAATCTGCTCAGATCACCTGTTCTAGCTGTTGGCCATTATATAATCAACAGCGATGTGACATGTAGTCCCATTTAGAGCACTGGATATCCAGATTTGGTAATCCTGAAAAGTTGTATCTGGATCAGGGTTATCCAGACGAGTGTTGGTTTGAAAAACCGGCACAAAAGTAAGAGGGGTTACGTGATCCTGGATAGCAAAACATGGGATTTCCTAATCCGGATCATTCTGATCCAGATTACACTTTTTGAACAACTGGGCCCTGGTGATCAATACAATAACCTGCTTTACTTGAAGGTACGGAGTAACGGACAACATGTGTTTCTATAGCAGTTCTGTTCACGGTCATTATTTATACAGAAGCTTTCATCACACTTATTTTTGAATTGCAAGTTGAATTGTGAAACTTTATTTGACAGTACTGCTGAGGTGAAACAGGGATGTTGGCTGTAATAATGATGGTCAGAGTAAAGGCCATTTTACACAATCTATAAGGTGATACATCTGAAAGTCATTTAAAAACACCTCCATGAATATTGTTTTGTAAAAGAGATGGTGGATCTCACCGGAACAAACCTGGTCAAATAAAGGTTTAATAAAACATAGAAAAGCAATACACATACTCTTACATTCTCTACAGCTAGATGGCAACGTGACAAAATCTTATATTTGCAGTAGATGTAGATAATTTCAGTGACACTTCCATTATTTTTGTGCTGTTTATTTGTGAGGCACTTGATATAAAGGGGCACTTGGAAGGCTTTGCTCCGTGCTCTGGTTACTGGAAACACACAGAATCTGGTGAGGACGTATCTGGATTCACTGGACCAATGAACACTGTGAGTTAGTGCTTAGCTGTGGATTATCCATTTTCAACATATCAGAGCTAAATTGAACACTAAAATATGTTTCTGAAAACATTTGAGGTGACAAATAAACAACAGGAACAGAATGTTGATTCATATTTGATCAGCGCTGCAGAAATTTACAGTTTGACTTTCACGAGCCTGGTGCACTGGAGAGCGAGTTGTGTTTATGCAAATTCACAAACTGCAAACAGTCGGTCAACTTGCTGTGGCATTTTCACCATGCACCGCATGGCATGTGTCCTGTGGATGTCCTGTGAATAAGATCCGTCAAGGGATCCAGTGCGTATCCAAAACAAGATGGCTGCAGTAACTGATCATTCATACTGTTCAATTCAGCTGCCCTCCCCCTAGGCCGTTCAGCTCTGCAGGCGGACATTGTTTGAACACTGAAACCTTTAAAGTGACTTGTACGTATTTTAATCAGGACTGCTGTAATACTCTTTTTCTTATTCCAGACGTGACCTCTGACCTCTTGCTTGTGTGTTGATGCAGGTACTCCCAGGCAGACCAATGGGAGGCCTTGCTGGGTCTGCTTGTGCAGAGTCTGACCAACGAGTGGACGGTGAGGAGGAATGTGAGAAGGATCTTTGCTCACCAGGACTACAACCCCATGACCTATGACAACGACATCGCTCTGATGGAGCTGGACACCGACGTCACCCTCAACCAGAACATCTGGCCCATCTGTCTGCCCTCCCCCACCTACGACTTCCCAGCAGGCCAAGAGGCGTGGCTCACTGGCTGGGGGGCCACCAGAGAAGGAGGTAAGAGAACATGGCCGCCCACCCTGAGCCATGGTTCTGCTCGAGGTTTCTGCCTCTTAAAAGGAAGTTTTTCCTTGCCTAGTGCTGCTCTTGGGGGGAACTGTTGGGTTTGAGTGAATATCATCGTAGAGTACGGTCTAGACCTGCTCTTTTATGAAAAGCGCTCAGAGATAACTTAGATTTTAAACCTGATATTAGTCATCCATAAACATGTTCTTTAACATGTTAAACCTTAGATTAATCATCCATAAAAACATTCTTGAAGGTTTTAAACGTTAGATTAATCCTCCATAAACATGTTCTTTTAAGATTACAAACCTCAGATTAATGATCCATAAACATTTTCATTAGAAACCTTAGAGTAATGATCCATAAACATGTTCTTTAAGATTTTAAGCATTTAATGATCCATAAACGTGTTCATTAAGATTAGAAACCTTAGATTAATGATCCATAAACGTGTTCTTTATGATTAGAAACCTTAGATTAATGATCCATAAACGTGTTCATTAAGATTAGAAACCTTAGATTAATGATCCATAAACGTGTTCTTTATGATTAGAAACCTTAGATTAATGATCCATAAACGTGTTCATTAAGATTAGAAACCTTAGATTAATGATCCATAAACATGTTCTTTAAGATTTTAAGCTTTTAATGATCCATAAACGTGTTCTTTATGATTAGAAACTTTAGATTAATGATCCATAAACGTGTTCATTAAGATTAGAAACCTTAGATTAATGATCCATAAACGTGTTCTTTATGATTAGAAACCTTAGATTAATGATCCATAAACGTGTTCATTAAGATTAGAAACCTTAGATTAATGATCCATAAACATGTTCTTTAAGATTAGAAACCTTAGATTAATGATCCATAAACATGTTCTTTAAGATTTTAAGCTTTTAATGATCCATAAACGTGTTCTTTATGATTAGAAACTTTAGATTAATGATCCATAAACGTGTTCTTTATGATTAGAAACCTTAGATTAATGATCCATAAACGTGTTCTTTATGATTAGAAACCTTAGATTAATGATCCATAAACGTGTTCATTAAGATTAGAAACCTTAGATTAATGATCCATAAACGTGTTCTTTATGATTAGAAACCTTAGATTAATGATCCATAAACGTGTTCATTAAGATTAGAAACCTTAGATTAATGATCCATAAACGTGTTCTTTATGATTAGAAACCTTAGATTAATGATCCATAAACGTGTTCATTAAGATTAGAAACCTTAGATTAATGATCCATAAACGTGTTCTTTATGATTAGAAACCTTAGATTAATGATCCATAAACGTGTTCATTAAGATTAGAAACCTTAGATTAATGATCCATAAACGTGTTCTTTATGATTAGAAACCTTAGATTAATGATCCATAAACGTGTTCTTTATGATTAGAAACCTTAGATTAATGATCCATAAACGTGTTCTTTATGATTAGAAACCTTAGATTAATGATCCATAAACATGTTCATTAAGATTAGAAACCTTAGATTAATGATCCATAAACGTGTTCTTTATGATTAGAAACCTTAGATTAATGATCCATAAACGTGTTCATTAAGATTAGAAACCTTAGATTAATGATCCATAAACGTGTTCTTTATGATTAGAAACCTTAGATTAATGATCCATAAACGTGTTCATTAAGATTAGAAACCTTAGATTAATGATCCATAAACGTGTTCTTTATGATTAGAAACCTTAGATTAATGATCCATAAACGTGTTCATTAAGATTAGAAACCTTAGATTAATGATCCATAAACGTGTTCATTAAGATTAGAAACCTTAGATTAATGATCCATAAACGTGTTCTTTATGATTAGAAACCTTAGATTAATGATCCATAAACGTGTTCTTTAACATGTTAAACCTTAGATTAATCATCCATAAAAACATTCTTGAAGGTTTTAAACGTTAGATTAATCCTCCATAAACATGTTCTTTTAAGATTACAAACCTCAGATTAATGATCCATAAACATTTTCATTAGAAACCTTAGAGTAATGATCCATAAACATGTTCTTTAAGATTTTAAGCATTTAATGATCCATAAACGTGTTCATTAAGATTAGAAACCTTAGATTAATGATCCATAAACGTGTTCTTTATGATTAGAAACCTTAGATTAATGATCCATAAACGTGTTCATTAAGATTAGAAACCTTAGATTAATGATCCATAAACGTGTTCTTTATGATTAGAAACCTTAGATTAGTGATCCATAAACGTGTTCATTAAGATTAGAAACCTTAGATTAATGATCCATAAACATGTTCTTTAAGATTTTAAGCTTTTAATGATCCATAAACGTGTTCTTTATGATTAGAAACTTTAGATTAATGATCCATAAACGTGTTCATTAAGATTAGAAACCTTAGATTAATGATCCATAAACGTGTTCTTTATGATTAGAAACCTTAGATTAATGATCCATAAACGTGTTCATTAAGATTAGAAACCTTAGATTAATGATCCATAAACATGTTCTTTAAGATTTTAAGCTTTTAATGATCCATAAACGTGTTCTTTATGATTAGAAACCTTAGATTAATGATCCATAAACGTGTTCTTTATGATTAGAAACCTTAGATTAATGATCCATAAACATGTTCATTAAGATTAGAAACCTTAGATTAATGATCCATAAACATGTTCTTTAAGATTTTAAGCATTTAATGATCCATAAACGTGTTCATTAAGATTAGAAACCTTAGATTAATGATCCATAAACGTGTTCTTTATGATTAGAAACCTTAGATTAATGATCCATAAACGTGTTCATTAAGATTAGAAACCTTAGATTAATGATCCATAAACGTGTTCTTTATGATTAGAAACCTTAGATTAATGATCCATAAACGTGTTCATTAAGATTAGAAACCTTAGATTAATGATCCATAAACATGTTCTTTAAGATTTTAAGCTTTTAATGATCCATAAACGTGTTCTTTATGATTAGAAACTTTAGATTAATGATCCATAAACGTGTTCATTAAGATTAGAAACCTTAGATTAATGATCCATAAACGTGTTCTTTATGATTAGAAACCTTAGATTAATGATCCATAAACGTGTTCATTAAGATTAGAAACCTTAGATTAATGATCCATAAACATGTTCTTTAAGATTTTAAGCTTTTAATGATCCATAAACGTGTTCTTTATGATTAGAAACCTTAGATTAATGATCCATAAACGTGTTCTTTATGATTAGAAACCTTAGATTAATGATCCATAAACATGTTCATTAAGATTAGAAACCTTAGATTAATGATCCATAAACATGTTCTTTAAGATTTTAAGCTTTTAATGATCCATAAACGTGTTCTTTATGATTAGAAACTTTAGATTAATGATCCATAAACGTGTTCTTTATGATTAGAAACCTTAGATTAATGATCCATAAACGTGTTCTTTATGATTAGAAACCTTAGATTAATGATCCATAAACGTGTTCATTAAGATTAGAAACCTTAGATTAATGATCCATAAACGTGTTCTTTATGATTAGAAACCTTAGATTAATGATCCATAAACGTGTTCATTAAGATTAGAAACCTTAGATTAATGATCCATAAACGTGTTCTTTATGATTAGAAACCTTAGATTAATGATCCATAAACGTGTTCATTAAGATTAGAAACCTTAGATTAATGATCCATAAACGTGTTCTTTATGATTAGAAACCTTAGATTAATGATCCATAAACGTGTTCATTAAGATTAGAAACCTTAGATTAATGATCCATAAACGTGTTCTTTATGATTAGAAACCTTAGATTAATGATCCATAAACGTGTTCTTTATGATTAGAAACCTTAGATTAATGATCCATAAACGTGTTCTTTATGATTAGAAACCTTAGATTAATGATCCATAAACATGTTCATTAAGATTAGAAACCTTAGATTAATGATCCATAAACGTGTTCTTTATGATTAGAAACCTTAGATTAATGATCCATAAACGTGTTCATTAAGATTAGAAACCTTAGATTAATGATCCATAAACGTGTTCTTTATGATTAGAAACCTTAGATTAATGATCCATAAACGTGTTCATTAAGATTAGAAACCTTAGATTAATGATCCATAAACGTGTTCTTTATGATTAGAAACCTTAGATTAATGATCCATAAACGTGTTCATTAAGATTAGAAACCTTAGATTAATGATCCATAAACGTGTTCATTAAGATTAGAAACCTTAGATTAATGATCCATAAACGTGTTCTTTATGATTAGAAACCTTAGATTAATGATCCATAAACGTGTTCTTTAACATGTTAAACCTTAGATTAATCATCCATAAAAACATTCTTGAAGGTTTTAAACGTTAGATTAATCCTCCATAAACATGTTCTTTTAAGATTACAAACCTCAGATTAATGATCCATAAACATTTTCATTAGAAACCTTAGAGTAATGATCCATAAACATGTTCTTTAAGATTTTAAGCATTTAATGATCCATAAACGTGTTCATTAAGATTAGAAACCTTAGATTAATGATCCATAAACGTGTTCTTTATGATTAGAAACCTTAGATTAATGATCCATAAACGTGTTCATTAAGATTAGAAACCTTAGATTAATGATCCATAAACGTGTTCTTTATGATTAGAAACCTTAGATTAGTGATCCATAAACGTGTTCATTAAGATTAGAAACCTTAGATTAATGATCCATAAACATGTTCTTTAAGATTTTAAGCTTTTAATGATCCATAAACGTGTTCTTTATGATTAGAAACTTTAGATTAATGATCCATAAACGTGTTCATTAAGATTAGAAACCTTAGATTAATGATCCATAAACGTGTTCTTTATGATTAGAAACCTTAGATTAATGATCCATAAACGTGTTCATTAAGATTAGAAACCTTAGATTAATGATCCATAAACATGTTCTTTAAGATTTTAAGCTTTTAATGATCCATAAACGTGTTCTTTATGATTAGAAACCTTAGATTAATGATCCATAAACGTGTTCTTTATGATTAGAAACCTTAGATTAATGATCCATAAACATGTTCATTAAGATTAGAAACCTTAGATTAATGATCCATAAACATGTTCTTTAAGATTTTAAGCTTTTAATGATCCATAAACGTGTTCTTTATGATTAGAAACTTTAGATTAATGATCCATAAACGTGTTCTTTATGATTAGAAACCTTAGATTAATGATCCATAAACGTGTTCATTAAGATTAGAAACCTTAGATTAATGATCCATAAACGTGTTCTTTATGATTAGAAACCTTAGATTAATGATCCATAAACGTGTTCTTTATGATTAGAAACCTTAGATTAATGATCCATAAACGTCTTCATTAAGATTAGAAACCTTAGATTAATGATCCATAAACGTCTTCATTAAGATTAGAAACCTTAGATTAATGATCCATAAACGTGTTCTTTATGATTAGAAACCTTAGATTAATGATCCATAAACGTGTTCATTATGATTAGAAACCTTAGATTAATGATCCATAAACGTGTTCTTTATGATTAGAAACCTTAGATTAATGATCCATAAACGTGTTCATTAAGATTAGAAACCTTAGATTAATGATCCATAAACGTGTTCTTTATGATTAGAAACCTTAGATTAATGATCCATAAACGTGTTCATTAAGATTAGAAACCTTAGATTAATGATCCATAAACGTGTTCTTTATGATTAGAAACCTTAGATTAATGATCCATAAACGTGTTCATTAAGATTAGAAACCTTAGATTAATGATCCATAAACGTGTTCTTTATGATTAGAAACCTTAGATTAGTGATCCATAAACGTGTTCATTAAGATTAGAAACCTTAGATTAATGATCCATAAACATGTTCTTTAAGATTTTAAGCTTTTAATGATCCATAAACGTGTTCTTTATGATTAGAAACTTTAGATTAATGATCCATAAACGTGTTCTTTATGATTAGAAACCTTAGATTAATGATCCATAAACGTGTTCTTTATGATTAGAAACCTTAGATTAATGATCCATAAACGTGTTCTTTATGATTAGAAACCTTAGATTAATGATCCATAAACGTGTTCATTAAGATTAGAAACCTTAGATTAATGATCCATAAACGTGTTCATTAAGATTAGAAACCTTAGATTAATGATCCATAAACGTGTTCATTAAGATTAGAAACCTTAGATTAATGATCCATAAACGTGTTCTTTATGATTAGAAACCTTAGATTAATGATCCATAAACGTGTTCTTTATGATTAGAAACCTTAGATTAATGATCCATAAACGTCTTCATTAAGATTAGAAACCTTAGATTAATGATCCATAAACGTCTTCATTAAGATTAGAAACCTTAGATTAATGATCCATAAACGTGTTCTTTATGATTAGAAACCTTAGATTAATGATCCATAAACGTGTTCTTTATGATTAGAAACCTTAGATTAATGATCCATAAACGTGTTCTTTATGATTAGAAACCTTAGATTAGTGATCCATAAACGTGTTCATTAAGATTAGAAACCTTAGATTAATGATCCATAAACGTGTTCTTTATGATTAGAAACCTTAGATTAATGATCCATAAACGTGTTCATTATGATTAGAAACCTTAGATTAATGATCCATAAACGTGTTCTTTATGATTAGAAACCTTAGATTAATGATCCATAAACGTGTTCATTATGATTAGAAACCTTAGATTAATGATCCATAAACGTGTTCTTTATGATTAGAAACCTTAGATTAATGATCCATAAACGTGTTCATTAAGATTAGAAACCTTAGATTAATGATCCATAAACGTGTTCTTTATGATTAGAAACCTTAGATTAATGATCCATAAACGTGTTCATTAAGATTAGAAACCTTAGATTAATGATCCATAAACGTGTTCTTTATGATTAGAAACCTTAGATTAATGATCCATAAACGTGTTCTTTATGATTAGAAACCTTAGATTAATGATCCATAAACGTGTTCTTTATGATTAGAAACCTTAGATTAATGATCCATAAACGTGTTCATTAAGATTAGAAACCTTAGATTAATGATCCATAAACGTGTTCATTAAGATTAGAAACCTTAGATTAATGATCCATAAACGTGTTCATTAAGATTAGAAACCTTAGATTAATGATCCATAAACGTGTTCATTAAGATTAGAAACCTTAGATTAATGATCCATAAACGTGTTCTTTAAGATCTGCTCATCTTGTGTGTCAGGCCTTGCTGCGACCGTCCTGCAGAAGGCGGAGGTTCGGATCATCAACAGCACGGTGTGTAAGAGTCTGATGAACGATGAGGTCACTGACAGGATGCTGTGCGCCGGAGTCCTTAAAGGAGGCGTGGACGCCTGCCAGGTAACACAACTCTAGTAGATAAAGTAGATAAGTAAAGAAACACTTTATGCAACTGAAAACACTGTCTTGGATCTCCTGCACAGTTAAACCTTCCTGACGAACTCTCCTCTCTGTCTCCTTAGGGCGACTCTGGCGGACCGTTGTCCGTCACCGGACCGGGAGGGCGGGTCTTCCTGGCCGGCGTGGTGAGCTGGGGCGATGGCTGCGCTCGCAGGAACAAACCTGGAATCTACACCCGAGTCACCAAATACCGCACCTGGATAAAGGAGCACAGTGGCGTGTAGCAGCAGATCACAGATTTCTCATGGATATTATACTGGAGGTGAATGTGGGCTGAATGTATTATTATGATTATTATTAATATTCACAGCAGAATCTGTGAATTATGCATTCATTTTAAAGTTTATGTATTATTCTGAAAAGCTAATTACCATTCATGTTGGGACCCAGGAATTCTCTCAATGCATAATTTATTATGAATTTTACAATGACTGGCTTTGTAGTAAATTGTAATTGAAAGAATTTATGTTCCTCTAAAAGATCAAAAGTATGTAAATAATTTATGTAAATGATGCTAAAAAAATATTTTTTTATTTTACCTTTGTTTAACCAGAAAAATCTCATTGAGATTAAAAATCTGTTTTCCAAGAGCGTAAACTGCTCCTGATGGTTCCTGACCCTGATTGTTGCTATCACCCTGTGTGGCAGCTTGTCTCCACTGGTGTGTGAGCAGCAGGAAAAGCACTGTTAACCATTTAAATTCAGAGGTTTGATCTGGCTTCATACCAAGTCAATAAACATCAACATTCAATAGCGCTACAAAGCTGAATATACCCTTAAAGGTTCCTGAGAGCTCTCTTGCACAAGGGTTTTTTTTGCAAAGCAAACAGAACAAAAACTCATGTCAAACTCTTTTTAAATACAATACATGAATGTTGGATTGGACCTTGGTGCCAATATTCAATAGTTAGGAACATGGATGAGTTTCAGAAATCACACAGGATTGAAAAGTTTAGCATCTGTACAATTTCGTAGACATTTTTGTTTTCTCATTGAAGTCTCGGTATTTGACCTTCTTCTCCTTGTTGAGCAGAACTTTGTTACAGCAGCTTGTATTCATGTTTTGTCTTTGTGGTTTTCTGCTGAATGTATTTATTTGTAGAGTGTTGCCTCATGTAAATTTGGAATTTTGGATCCACCTATGTCTTTGACTTTATGTTTAAATTGGGTTGGTTCATTAATATTTTAAAGATATAATAATATAATTCAAATGACAGTTGCAGTATGATATTGACCCTTTGCTAAGCCCCGCCCCAAATACATAGCTGGCCAATCACAGCGCAGTATAGGACTCGCTCTGAGGTCCGACACTTTCATGGCTGTGCTCCATTGACTCTAATGCAAAAAGAATTGTTTTCTAGCTTTTTTTGGCTGTATTTTTTTAAGATCTGGTCAAACGCTGTTCCAGGGGCATCTTGTAATAGTTACAGCAACAACCCAGAGAGGCTGAAAGGAGAAGTACAATTTATTCTGTTTCCAAAACCTAAAATAAGCTTGTAATAATGAACAGAGGTCTACCCAGCTGTACATGAACACTGTTGATTCTTAATATTGTTGTCTTTTCTCTCAGTTGTCTTGGGATGCGGTGGTTCACTTGTAGGCCTACTGTGTGATTGGTAGGCTTTGGCTTCTATCTTTCATTTTTTTCACATCCGTTTGAGTCAGTCTGAGTCAGTCTGACAGCCTGAATACAACCTTCAAATGTGTAATGTAACTGCAAAACTATTTGCTTCTTTCTGAGATCGCTTTTTCCAACAAATTTGACAGTATTTGTCCGGGGAGTGCAGCAATAGACAGTGGCAGCGCCGACAGTTTGTCGGACTTAGCAACAGTAACTTAGGGGGCGGGCTTAGCAAAGGGTCATGAGCATTGAGCGTTGCGCGGCACTGAGAATTTTAGTCTATGCCCACCCACAGCGTGGGCTTCTCCCACGTCCACACCTTGTATATATACACAACGGTGAGACCCAGCCTTTGACTCCCAAATGCCTTTTCTTCAGCACTGAGAACCAAGGTGCAGTGAGGCCTACAACTTGGAGGGCTGCGCCTATACTCATAGAATCGGGTTACATTGTGTAAACCCCGTTCTGTTTCGTATAGGCATCGCCCTCTAAGGCTGTCGCTATTGGGTTAGGGGAAAAGCAGGATGAGTCAACGCCTCACTGGCCCATACGGTACCACCTGGCGCAACTCACCTGCCCAGAGCCATAATGAGCCACCCAGTCACCCACCGACCGCGGCATTGGTGTCGGCGTGCGCGCGAGCACCGATGGCGCGGCATGGGAGGCCGAGGGCCGACCCATGCGTAAGTCGGGAAACTGGATGGGGGGGCCCCGCAGCTGTACAGACGCAGGCGGGGTTGCGACAGCAACCACATCAGCTGCGCACAAGGCAGGGCCACGTAAGCAGCGGCCGCACACTCACAAGAAGGATCACTCAGCCAAAACAAGACTCGCCCCATTCTGGCCGGCTTGCTGGTAGACATTGTTCTTCTTGTTTTCTGGCTGGAAAATCTTTGCTCTTTAGACAAATCTTCTGCTCTTTAGACAGCTCAGTGCTGAAGAAAAATGGTAGCTGAAGGCCGGGTCTCGCCTTAGAGGGCGAAGCCTATACGAAATAGAACCACTTTTCTTTCGAGGTAACTACGGTAACATTAACGGTAATAATGTGCAGATCGATCCTAAAGTATCGATATTTCTGATACCAACGTTTCCTGCTCCAAGATCGATACTCATATAAAAGGATCGATATCTAAACTCAGTCATTTGGAGTGAGTGTGTGTTTTATTATAAGTATCTTACTGTCACCAGGATGGTATAATTATACTTGGTTCATAGGAACTACTTTCCCTTCCGCCTGTCAAAGTCATGCTGCGCTACGGCTCTGTTACGGAGCTGCTTCTTTGAAGTGAGCCGCTGCAGCCCTTTCCCGCTACTGAACACTGACTCTGGCTGACTCTGTAAAAGCAGTTACATCTGGCTGTATTTTAGCTGTGAAGGTAATAATGACACTGTGTGTGATGTGTGAGCACAGACAGTGAAATACTTTGGCACCGCAAACTTTGCTAAACATCTGAGATTAAGTCAGAATAATAGGATGATGTTATGAAGCGGCAGTTCTGAGCAGAATATTTTTATTAGACTATAATTAAAGAATATGACAGTAGTTTGATGTCTTATGCAGCTATTTTGAATTGGTAAGGCTACAGCCTACTCCTTTTTTTCCTCATAAATACAGAAACGGGAGGGGGAGGTCACATGAAACTAGAAATAAAATATGTAAAAAGTATCGGTATCGGCAATACCAACTTTATTATTTATTAGCCGTATTACTTGGTATAGGATTGGACAGGAATTAAGTGGTATCGCACATCAGTAGTTAACGGCCTGTTTCTGTCACTCGTCTGTGAGAAGGTGATTAAGCTAGCCGCACCTACATTTGGAGTGCACACGTATTCAAGCCTTTACAGTAAGTGAAGCGGCCCAGAGCAAGCTGGACGCCAGACGAGAACCACATACAACATTATTTATCAAACTGGGTCGGACTGGATGAATTTAGCGCAAGGAGGATGCACATGTGACAACGTCCGGTTTTCAAAATAAGGCGTCTGTACAGGATGGAAATAATATAATTGGATTATATTCACAGAAAGTCCATTAAAAGTAAAAAAACAACATGTTAGGGAAATTACTTATTCTGTTTTCTATTCTTTGATATAGAGTTTTTTTGAAAAATGATTAAATAAATTAGTTGACTTTTGTTGCTGTTTCATCACCATTTATAGCTCTACAATGGGTTTATGATGTCACCACCTTTTTTCGGGAGGATTGTACCGATATGGCTAACTGCGCTGAATGAAGTAACGGTGTTGATCTGCCTCTGAGACGGGAACGTGTGAAAAGCCACAGCCTGCATGCTGGTGTTCCTGTGTTTATTGCAGGATTTCTGTATAAAAGCGGTCGCTCATGAGTTCAAGCGAGCATGTGTACAAGCACATGCCTGGTTGCAGTCTTAGAACCGCACTGCTAGTGGCTGCTGGAAACTCCATAATTCCCCTTTAAAAATCCTTTTGAGATTAAACCGACAGGGGTGTAGGTAATCATGAACGTACAGTAACCAGTGTCTACTGTTGTTGAAATTCCTAAATATATAACTGGCAGTAGTTGCATGAACTTAAACAGTATACCAATGACAAATGTGGGTGCTGCATGAAACCAACACATAAAACATGTACAAAGAACACAGGCTGTATGACTTACTGACAAGATCTGTATGCTATAGCTTTTAAAGGCTTTAAAGGTTGTGTGTGAAATATTTCTGATCTACTGACAGAAAAGTAAAGTCCAAAACTGTTGTTGATGTTTTCAGTGGTTAGAAAGACCTTACATAATGAACCATTATGTTTTTATCACCTTAGAATTTAAATCATTTACATACACCTCAGGTCCTCTTACATGGAAGTTGCAACATGTTGCGCCACCATGTTTCTAGAGTAGCCCAAACAGACAAACTGCTCTACAGAGCATGTTTCATCAATAAATTCTTCTTCAGGTAATGAAGGTAGTCCAACATTAGAAATGCAAATGAAAACTGTTGTTTGATAGCTTTAGCTAGAAGCTGGGCATAATCACCGAGAGAAGTAACGCGTTTCCCTTGTCAATGTTGTTGGGCCTCATAGTCTGGTAGAACAAAGAATGGGCCTTGTGACATTCTACAGGTCTGACCCCGGCTTGTTGAATTCCCCAAAGCCTGGCCATGCGGCTTGTCTACACAAAGGGGTTCAGAGAACAATGGAGAGCCCAGACGGCCAGAGTCAGTTAATTCACACCTACCTGTGAACTCGGACTTTTAAAACCAAACCAAAGGTTTGTATTGGCTGAAGCTTTGAGGGGGCGGAGTAATCCCAGGAAGTACAGCCATTTTGTGAACGGAGGTATAAAACCGAACACCACAAACCCTTCTGGGCCGTTCCCAGTTCTTCACAGGACTGTAAGGAGGTAAAACAAACAGACTCAAAGTCTTTCCACACTGTGCAAGCGGTGATAGCAGACAACTTTCTCAGCGCTGAACTTTCTTTGTTCCTGAATACAGACTTTACTGGACGAGCTACTGTTTTCTTCTTTTTTCTACCTCTATTCATTTTCTTGGTGTTACCAACACAATTTTGGATCCCTAAAGAAACTGTTACAGAAGATAACATTTCATTCCTGCAGAAGAAGGCATGCCCTGCTAGGCACGTTGTTTGTGTCCGGTACCACGCGACTGCTTTTTCTATTACTGTGTGAAAATACATCAGTATTTTTATCAAACCAGGGAACGTCTCGGGTTACGTATGTAACCCTGGTTCCCCGAGAAGGGGAACGAGACACTGCAACGGTTACGACACTATGGGAACGCCTCAAGGCGTAGCAGGTCTCAACGTGAATGAAATCACTCCAATCCTATTGGTTTGTTGCTAGAACGGTAAGGTGTGATGGAATAACTGGAGGAGTATAAAGCACACCTGTACACACTCATCATAAGCTTAAACTATGAAGCAGGCGCTTCAGGCGGGGAGAGAGGTGCAGCGGGCCGACGCAGTGTCTCGTTCCCCTTCTCGGGGAACCAGGGTTACATACGTAACCCGAGACGTTCCCCTTCGAGGGAACTCGAACTGCGTCGGTTACAACACTATGGGAACGAGATACCCACTAAACCGTGCCGAAAACCCCGCCTGCCCCAGTGTGCAACTAAGAGGAGAGCGCACGAGTGCCAGGTGCCGAAGGAAGGTCAAGACTGTAAAACTGAATGAATGTGTGCGGAGTGGCCCAGCCAGCCGCTACACAAACATCCTGCAAAGAGGCCCCGGAAAGGAGGCTCGAGAGGCTGCCATGCCTCTGGTAGAATGAGCCCTCACAGCCACAGGTGAAGGCAAACCGCTCAATAATCTGAACAATCCAGTTGCTAATAGTATGTTTGGATGCAGGGAGCGCAGCCCTTGGGGACCCAAAACACACTAGTAGCTGGTCAGCCTTCCTCCAACGGGAGGACCTCAGAGTGTAAATACTCAGTGCTCTGACAGGGCAGAGCAGATGAAGTCTCCGCCGTCACATGAGGTGGAGGATGAAATGCCTGCAGCACTGTGGACCCTGCCGCACAAGAAGGCACTTTAGGGATGTATCCTGGACGAGGGTGCAGGATAGCCCTAATATTCCCCTGGGCAAACTCCAGGCTTGCGGGGAAACCGAAAGTGCTTGGAGATCCCCCACCCTCCTCAGAGAGGTGATAGCAAGGAGAAAGGCCATCTTGAGGGTCAAGTGCTTAGCCTCAGCTGACTCCAGGGGTTCGAAGGGGGCCTCAGCCAACGCCCCAAGAACCACCGCCAGATCCCAAGTGGGAACCTTGGACCGAGTCGCAGGTCTCATCCTCCGGGCACCATGGAGGATCCGTGTGGACGGGGCCCTGGAGCTGAGGAGGGTCTCGACTGCTCCGGCTGTTAGACCCGCCTCTAGGTACTGTGGCCCCTCAGGGGCCAGACCCACAGTCGCCATACGGCGGGGCAAGGGTGAAGAACCTGGCCCTGCGCCTGGGACAGCAGGTCTCTCCTCAGAGGGACCTGCCACGGCGGGCCGTCCAGGAGCGACACGATGTCCGAGAACCACACCCGGGTTGGCCAGAACGAGGCTATGAGCAGTAGGCCGACATTGTCCTGGCGGACCCGCTCCAGAACCCCTGGGAGCAGAGCGACTGGGGGAAAAGCGTACAGACGTAGCCTCGGCCACAAATGTACCATGGCGTCCAGACCCAACGGGGCTGGAGGAACGAGAGAAAACCATAGCGGGCAGTGCATAGTCTCTTGAGACACAAACAGATCCACGTCTATGGGGCCGAACTCTGCACAAGAGCTCCACCACTTCGGGGTGAAGTCTCCATTCCCCGGACCTCAGCCCCTGCCTCGACAGCAGGTCTGCTCCCTGATTCTGCGTCCCCGGGAGATACATCGCCCTGAGCGATAGTAACCTCTGCTGGGACCACAGGAGGATCTGACGCGCAAGCCTGTACAGAGGGCGCGAGCGCAGACCGCCCTGGTGATTCAGATAGGCCACCACCGCTGTGTTGTCGGAACGAACCAGAATGTGGTGGCCTTGGAAATCGGGCAGGAAACTCCTTAGAGCCTGGAACACTGCCAACATCTCGAGATAGTTGATATGCCACTCGGACTGATGCACCTGCCAGGATCCCCTTGCAAAGCGGCCGCCCATGACTGCGCCCCAGCCCGTGAGGGAGGCGTCTGTTGAAATGAGCAGCCGGCGACAAGACCCTCCCAGCACGGGCCCCTGGGACAGGAATCAAGTTTCCTTCCAAACTGATAGGGAACGAAGACACTTGCATGTAACCCAAATCAGACGGAAAGTCCCTTGGTCCTTAGCCACCACTGCAGGGGTCTCATGTGCAGCAGTCCAGATGGTATTATGCTGGACGCAGCCGCCAGGAGACCCAACACTCGTTGAAAGTGTTTTATAGTGATGGCGTGGCCTAACTTTACCCCTTTCACGGCAGCCAATATGGTGTCGACACGTGCCGGAGACAATTGTGCCCGCATCGTTGTCGAATCCCATACTACCCCTAGGAACGTAGTCCGTTGGGTGGGCGCCAGCACACTCTTCTTTGCGTTGAGCCTCAGCCCTAAACGCAGCAGATGAGCCAGAACGACATCTTGATGCCGAACCGCCAACTCTCGAGACTGGGCTAGGATGAGCCAGTCGTCGATGTAGTTGAAAATCCGAATGCCCTAGAGCCTCAGCGGGGCCAGTGCTGCATCCATACACTTGGTGAATGTGCAAAGGGAAAGTGCCAGGCCGAATGGAAGAACGCGATACTGGTAAGCCACACCCCCGAAGGCGAAACTCAGGAACTTCTTGTGAGAAGGACGGATGGAGACGTGGAAATAGGCGTCCTTTAGATCTATCGTGACGAACCAATCCTCGGATTGGATGTGCGTCACGATGGCGGGGATGGTGAGCATCTTGAACCTGAATCTCCTCAGAGACCGGTTTAGAACCCGCAGATCCAAAATAGGGCGCAGCCCTCCGTCCTTCTTGGGGACTATGAAGTACCGGCTGTAGAACCTGGCGTCTCTGTCTGGGCGGGGGGACACGTTCCACGGCCCCTTTCCTCAGCAGATTAAGAACTTCCTGTCCCAACAACGGACCTTGCTCCAGGCGGACCACAGTCCAAACCACCCCGTTGAATTTTGGAGGGCGGGTTTTGAACTGTAGTCGATGCCCATCTATGGCAGTGCGCAGGACCCCCGGAGAAATGTTTGTCAGGCTCCGCCAAGCCTCTGCAAAGTCTGATGATGCCGCCCCGACACCCGGAAGTCATCGTCCACTACGCTGAGCACGTCCACCTCCTCGGAGTCGGATTGCTGCAGTGTCTCCGGATCCAAACCGCAAGCGGGAGAAGCTGAGAAACGGGCTCCCGAACGAGGAAAGGAAGCGTTGGAGCCAGCGGATGAAGGTCGGGAAAAAGCCTCAGCCCTCCTGAAATCCTCCGACAAATCACGCTGTGAACCCTATGTGTGAAGCTGCTGGGCCGCCTAAGCAGCCGCAGGGCCCGCGCTGTGGGGAGAACACATCCGGCCATACTCGGACCTCAGTACCTGCACGGAAAGGGCTTCGCAATGGCCGCAGGCAGCCCCCTCAAGAGCTGCCTGGGCGTGCTCCATCCCCAAACATGAGACACACATCTCATGAGAATCTCCATCCGTGATGTACCGAGGGCAAGAAAAAACACACCATCTGTACTTCTGGTTGCCGGACATGCTGGTAGACTTCTTCTTCAGGTAAAACACACTGCTTGTAGGACTGGAGCTTTCTTCAAACAACATACAGAGCGCCTGCTGAATAGAAAAAAGCTAATGATGTGTGTACAGGTGTGCTTTATACTCCTCCGGTTATTCCGTCACACCTTCTAGCAACAAACCAATAGGATTGGAGTGATTTCATTCACGTTCAGACCTGCTACGCCTAGAGGCGTTCCCATAGTGTCATAACCGACGCAGTTCGAGTTCCCTCAAAGGGGAACCATGGCTCAGGGTGGGCGGCCATCTGCCTCGACCGGTTCGGGGTGAAGGAGAGAGGGAGAGAGAGAGAGAGGGAGAGGAACAGAGAGAAAAAGAAAGGGATGGAAGGAGAGAGAGAGGAGGGAGGCAACCTACACAATATACACACACAGAGGTACAGACAGCAAAGGTGATGTTGCTATAGACTAAATGAAAAATGGTACAGATATTTATAGTAGTGTTAATGATAACAATTGTAATGTTAATGATTATAATAACAATAATAATAATAGGACTAGTAACAATAATCGTTGCAGTAGAGGGTGTCGAGCAGGAACACGGGGGCAGCAGGTGACCCGCAACCACAGATCCAGACTCCACAGCTCCAACTAACTAAATTTGGCATGCATGGAGGACTCATCGTTAACATGTACAAACTGAAATCGATCTGATAAATAGGATTTAAACCAGCTTAGAGCGGTTCCTTTAATGCCAATGAAATCTTCCAGTCTCTGCAATAGGATATGATGGTCAATGGTATCAAATGCAGCACTAAGATCTAATAAAACCAGTACAGACACAAGTCCTTTGTCTGATGCAATAAGGAGGTCGTTAGTAATTTTCACCAGTGCTGTCTCTGTGCTATGATGAACTCTAAATCCTGACTGAAAATCCTCAAATAAACTATTGCTATGTAGAAAGTCACACAGCTGTTTAGCAACTGCTTTCTCCAGAACCTTAGAGAGAAATGGAAGGTTAGATATAGGTCTATAGTTGGCTAAAACATCCGGATCAAGTTTGGGCTTTTTCAGAAGAGGTTTAATTACAGCTACTTTAAAGTACTGTGGTACATAGCCTGTTGATAAAGATAGATTGATCATATCTAGTAGAGAAGTGCTGAATAAGGGTAGAACATCTTTAAGCAGCCTAGTCGGGATGGGGTCTAAGAGGCAGGTTGATGGTTTAGATGAAGAAATTATTGAAGTTAGTTGGTAAAGATTGAGGGAAGCAAAACAGTCTAAACATATATCTGGTTCTATTTTCTTTTTTAGAGGGGCTACAGAGTCGAGTGTCATTCGCAGCGAGCCTGCAGATATGCTGGCTACTTTGTGACTAGATAATGAATTTAGAGCTGATGGAATCGCATCCTTAAATTTAGCTACAGCACTATCAGACAGACATCTTGTATAGAAATTTTTGCCCAATGGCGTGTAGTTCAGCAATACAAACTCAAAAGTTATCAAACAGTAGTCGGACAAAGAGGGATTCTGTGGGAACACTATTAAATGTTCAATTTCAATACCATACACCAAAACAAGGTCGAGGGTGTGGTTAAAACAGTGAGTCGGTTCATGAACACTCTGAGAGAAGCCAATGGAATCTAACAGAGAGATAAACGCAGTACTGAAGCTGTCATTCTCAACGTCCACATGAATATTAAAATCCCCTACAATAATAACTTTGTCCGTTTTAAGGACTAAAGTTGACAAAAACTCTGCAAATTCAGATAAGAATTCAGAATACGGACCAGGTGCTCGGTACACTATAACGAAGAGAATTGGTTGCAGTGATTTCCAACTTGGGTGTGAAAGACTAAGAACAAGGCTTTCAAATGAGTTATAGTTTAGTTTAGGTTTAGAGCTGATTAGTAGGCTAGAGTGGAAGATAGCTGCAACTCCACCTCCTCGGCCTGTGCCTCGAGGAATGTGAGTATTAATATGACTTTATGAATTTTATGAGGTTTTTATGCACAGCTCCTCTTCTGTTTACCTTTGATTTAAATAATCGATGGTCGGGGGGGCAGACACCGTCACTACAGGATTTTCACTAAGGAACTCCTGAAATGGAGGAGCAGAGAAGTGTGTTAGACTGCGACTCTGCGTAGGGTTTTGGGTGGGTAAGTGCTGAATTAGAAGGGCAGAGAAGTGTGTTCTCAACTCTGGGTTGTCATGGATTTGGTCCACTAATAAACTTGGCCAGATTTCTAGAAATGAGAGCTCCTCCTTCCCAAGTGGGATGGATGCCGTCTCTCCGAATCAGTCCAGGTCTTCCCCAGAAAGTCTGCCAATCTACAAAGCTCACATCGTTTGCTGGACACCACCTCAACAACCAGCGGCGGAATGACGACATGCGGCTATACATGTCATCAATGGGGTCCAGAGAAAACTACTAATTCACTTCCTTACTTCCTCTTTTCCTCTTTTACGTATTTATTTCTTCTTCTTACTTCCTCCTTTCCTTCCTCACTTCCTATTTTACCTCCTCACTTCCTCCTTCTCTTTCTTACTTCCTCCTTTCCTTCCTCGCTTCCTAGTTTTCTTCCTCACTTCCTCCTTCTACTCCTTACCTCCTTGTCGGGTCGGAAATAAGGACCGGCCGGGCCAGTGGAAGGCCAGGTCCCTACCCTAACGAACGTATTAAACTCAATAAAATTACTCTATTAACTTTCTTCTTTAGTCAAAAACTGCGTAGTCAAAGACTTCACTGAAGACGGTCAAGAGTCGGTGCAAAAGAGTTTATTCCAATAAAGGATAAATAAACCCGAGTAACATCCCTGCAGGTCTCAGGATGGAACTGAGCTGGTGGTCAGCGAACATCGCCTTATATTCACCTTAAACTCCACATTTTAGGTGGGTGTTACACCTTATCTCCTCCTTCCAGGTGGGTGTTACACCTTAACTCCACCTACAGTGTTCGCTGACCACTCCTCTCCATTGGTGACATTCTTATCCTCTGCTGCCATCTAGTGGCCGTTTTATGTACTGTTTTACCAATTTAACCCTTTCAGTAATGTCACAATTGCTGTTATTTAGCATATTTATTGTTACAATTTATCCTTCTTTATATTTTTAACATTACCGGACTAGAAATTCACCAATATGTTTCAACTTCAGTCTCACCGTATTTTTAAAAAAGTTATACAGGCATAATTTGACACCATTAAAACTTAAAGACTTACAATTGTATTTTTTAAAAGAATTAATAAGGAATAACATGCTTGATAAATGGATAACATGATTCAATAAGGAATAACATGATTCACCAATTCCAACCATGAGGGTGCTGTGTCTGGTACAAAGTTTTTAGTTTCTGCAGTGGAAAGCTTGGTTTCTTGTAGTACCTGGCCGTACCTAATTATCCCAATGTGTCATGATCTATTTCTTGGCCTCAGTTTGCCATGATCTCAGGCCTGGCGTACGTGACTTACAGCAGGTGCCTTACTACCATTGTTTATGTTAGAGTTGGCTAAGTTTGCCTGCGCTGCCTGAGCAGCTGCTCTGCTCATGTTGGCACATTAAAAAGGCACAGGTTCATGAATAACACAGAATATGAGAATAAAATACTAGTTGGTAAACACTTATTAAACATTTAGTAGTCAAACCTTACATTGAAAGAATAACAGCTGTGGTCAAGACCTTTACCCAGCGAGACCACAGTCATTCTCCCAATGGCTATACTACAAACACTTCTGAGTAATACTTCTGTGTAATACAACACTAGTACAGCATGGTGGGTTTTAGTTAAACTATAGCAAACCAACAAAGTGAACAAACATGTCAATTTATATCAACTTAAGAAACAACACAAGGAATTATTATTATTATTATAACATCCTCCTTTCCTTCCTCACTTCCTATTTTACTTCCTCCTTTCATTCCTCACTTCTTTCTTTACTTCCTCACTACCTATTTTACTTCCTCACGTCCTCCTTTCTTCTTTTACTTATGAATTTCTTCCTTTTCTTACTTCCTCCTTTCCTTCCTCACTTCCTATTTTTAGGAAAGGAGGAAGTAAGGAAGGAAAGCAGGAAGTGAGGAAGTAAAATAGGCAGTGAGGAAGGAAAGGATATAGTAATATGCGTAATATGTAATAATGCTGTAATAACGCTGTAATAACTAATAACACTGTAATAACGCTGTAAAAATGCTGTAGTAACTAATAACACTAATAACACTGTAATAACGCTATAATAACGCTGTAATAACGCTATAATAACGCTATAATAACGCTATAATAACGCTGTAAAAATGCTGTAGTAACTAATAACACTAATAACACTGTAATAACGCTATAATAACGCTATAATAACGCTGTAATAACGCTATAATAACACTGTAATAACGCTATAATAACGCTGTAATAACGCTATAATAACGCTGTAATAATGCTGTAATAACACTGTAAAAACGTTGTAATAACACTGTAATAATGCTATAATAACACTGTAAAAACGTTGTAATAACTAACACTAATAAATAATAACACTATAATAACACTGTAATAAAGTAGTAATAACTAATGACACTGTAATAACACTGTAATAATGCTGTAATAATGCTGTAATAACTAACACTACTATAATAACGCTGTAATAATGCTGTAATAAATAACACTAATAAATAATAACACTATAATAACACTGTAATAAAGTAGTAATAACTAATGACACTGTAATAACACTGTAATAATGCTGTAATAATGCTGTAATAACTAATAACACTAATAACACTGTAATAACGCTATAATAACACTGTAATAACGCTCTAATAATGCTGTAATAAATAACACTAATAAATAATAACACTGTAATAACACTGTAATAAAGTAGTAATAACTAATAACACTGTCACAAACTGTAATAATGCTGTAAAAACACTGTAAAAACACTGTAAAAACGCTGTAATAATGCTGTAATAATGCTGTAATAACTAATAACACTAATAACACTGTAATAACACTGTAATAACACTATAATAACACTGTAATAATGCTGTAATAACTAATGACACTAATAACACTGTAATAACGCTATAATAACGCTGTAATAACACTGTAATAAAGTAGTAATAACTAATAACGCTGTAATAATGCTGTAATAATTCTGTAATAACTAATAACACTAAAAACACTGTAATAACGCTGTAATAATGCTGTAATAATGCTGTAATAACTAATAACACTAATAACACTGTAATAACGCTCTAATAACACTGTAATAACGCTCTAATAATGCTGTAGTAAATAACACTAATAAATAATAACACTGTAATAACACTGTAATAAAGTAGTAATAACTAATAACACTGTCACAAACTGTAATAATGCTGTAATAACACTGTAAAAACACTGTAAAAACGCTGTAATAATGCTGTAATAATGCTGTAATAACTAATAACACTAATAACACTGTAATAACACTGTAATAACACTATAATAACACTGTAATAATGCTGTAATAACTAATAACACTAATAACACTGTAATAACGCAATAATAACGCTGTAATAACACTGTAATAAAGTAGTAATAACTAATAACGCTGTAATAATGCTGTAATAATTCTGTAATAACTAATAACACTAAAAACACTGTAATAACGCTGTAATAATGCTGTAATAATGCTGTAATAACTAATAACACTAATAACACTGTAATAACGCTATAATAACACTGTAATAACGCTCTAATAATGCTGTAGTAAATAACACTAATAAATAATAACACTGTAATAACACTGTAATAAAGTAGTAATAACTAATAACACTGTCACAAACTGTAATAATGCTGTAATAACACTGTAAAAACACTGTAAAAACGCTGTAATAATGCTGTAATAATGCTGTAATAACTAATAACACTAATAACACTGTAATAACACTGTAATAACACTATAATAACACTGTAATAATGCTGTAATAACTAATAACACTAATAACACTGTAATAACGCAATAATAACGCTGTAATAACACTGTAATAAAGTAGTAATAACTAATGACGCTGTAATAATGCTGTAATAATTCTGTAATAACTAATAACACTAAAAACACTGTAATAACGCTGTAATAATGCTGTAATAATGCTGTAATAACTAATAACACTAATAACACTGTAATAACGCTATAATAACGCTGTAAAAATGCTGTAATAATGCTGTAATAACTAATAACACTAATAACACTGTAATAACACTATAATAACGCTGTAATAATGCTGTAATAATGCTGAAATCACTAAAAACACTAATAACACTAAAAACACTGTAATAACGCTATAATAACACTGTAATAACACTGTAATAAAGGTGTAATAACGTTGTAATAACTAATAATACTGTTATAACGCTGTAATAATGCTGTAATAATGCTGTAATAATGCTGTAATAAATAACACTAATAAAAAATAACACTATAATAACACTAATAATGTAGTAATAACTAATAACACTGTCATGACGCTGTAAAAAAGCTGTAATCGCTAATAAAACAGTAATAATGCTGTAATAACACTGTAAAAATGTTGTAATAACACTGTAATAACACTGTAATAACGCTGTAATAACTAACACTACTGTAATAACGCTGTAATAATGCTGTAATAAATAACACTAATAAATAATAACACTATAATAACACTGTAATAAGTAGTAATAACTAATAACACTGTAATAACGCTGTAATAACTAACACTACTGTAATAACGCTGTAATAATGCTGTAATAAATAACACTAATAAATAATAACACTGTAATAAAGTAGTAATAACTAATAACAATGTAATAACACTGTAATAATGCTGTAATAATGCTGTAATAACTAATAACACTAATAACACTGTAATAACGCTATAATAACGCAGTAAAAATGCTGTAATAATGCTCTAATAACTAATAACACTAATAACACTGTAATAACACTGTAATAACGCTGTAATAATGCTGTAATAATGCTGAAATCACTAAAAACACTAAAAACACTAATAACACTAATAACACTGTAATAACGCTATAATAACACTGTAATAACACTGTAATAACGTTGTAATAACTAATAATACTGTAATAATGCTGTAATAATGCTGTAATAATGCTGTAATAAATAACACTAATAAAAATAACACTATAATAACACTGTAATAATGTAGTAATAACTAATAACACTGTCATAACGCTGTAAAAAAGCTGTAATCGCTAATAAAACTGTAATAATGCTGTAATAACACTGTAAAAACGTTGTAATAACACTGTAATAACACTGTAATAACGCTGTAATAACTAACACTACTGTAATAACGCTGTAATAATGCTGTAATAAATAACACTAATAATAATAACACTATAATAACACTGTAATAAGGTAGTAATAACTAATAACACTGTAATAACACTGTAATAATGCTGTAATAATGCTGTAATAACTAATAACACTAATAACACTGTAATAACGCTCTAATAACGCTGTAAAAACACTGTAAAAATGCTGTAATAATGCTGTAATAACTAATAACACTAATAACACTGTAATAACACTGTAATAACTCTATAATAACGCTGTAATAACGCTATAATAACGCTGTAATAACACTGTAATAAAGTAGTAATAACTAATAACACTGTCATAACGCTATGATAACGCTGTAATAACACTGTCATAACGCTGTAATAATGCTGTAATAACACTGTAATAACACTGTAATAACGCTGTAATAACACTGTAATAACACTGTAATACGCTGTAATAAAGTAGTAATAACTAATAACACTGTAATAACGCTGTAATAATGCTGTAATAATGCTGTAATAACTAATAACACTAATAACACTAATAACACTGTAATTACGCTATAATAACGCTGTACAAATGCTGTAATAATGCTGTAATAACTAATAACACTAATAACACTGTAATAACACTATAATAACGCTGTAATAATGCTGTAATAATGCTGAAATCACTAAAAACACTAATAAAACTAAAAACACTGTAATAACGCTATAATAACACTGTAATAACACTAATAAAGCTGTAATAACGCTGTAATAACACTGTAATAACACTGTAATAATGCTGTAATAACGCTGTAATAAAATTGTAATAATGCTGTAATAACGCTGTAATAACTAACACTACTGTAATAACGCTGTAATAAAGTAGTAATAACTAATAACACTGTCATAACACTGTAAAAAAGCTGTAATCGCTAATAAAACTGTAATAATGCTGTAATAACGCTGTAATAACTAACACTACTATAATAACGCTGTAATAATGCTGTAATAAATAACACTAATAAATAATAACACTATAATAACACTGTAATAAAGTAGTAATAACTAATAACAATGTAATAACACTGTAATAACACTGTAATAATGCTGTAATAATGCTGTAATAACTAATAACACTAATAACACTATAATAACGCTATAATAACGCAGTAAAAATGCTGTAATAATGCTCTAATAACTAATAACACTAATAACACTGTAATAACACTGTAATAACGCTGTAATAATGCTGTAATAATGCTGTAATAATGCTGTAATAACTAATAACACTGATAACACTGTAATAACACTATAATAACGCTGTAATAATGCTGTAATAATGCTGAAATCACTAAAAACACTAAAAACACTAATAACACTAATAACACTGTAATAACGCTATAATAACACTGTAATAACACTGTAATAAAGCTGTAATAACGTTGTAATAACTAATAATACTGTAATAACGCTGTAATAATGCTGTAATAATGCTGTAATAAATAACACTAATAAAAAATAACACTATAATAACACTGTAATAATGTAGTAATAACTAATAACACTGTCATAACGCTGTAAAAAAGCTGTAATCGCTAATAAAACTGTAATAATGCTGTAATAACACTGTAAAAACGTTGTAATAACACTGTAATAACACTGTAATAACGCTGTAATAACTAACACTACTGTAATAACGCTGTAATAATGCTGTAATAAATAACACTAATAAATAATAACACTATAATAACACTGTAATAAAGTAGTAATAACTAATAACACTGTAATAACACTGTAATAATGCTGTAATAATGCTGTAATAACTAATAACACTAATAACACTGTAATAACACTGTAATAACTCTATAATAACGCTGTAATAACGCTATAATAACGCTGTAATAACACTGTAATAAAGTAGTAATAACTAATAACACTGTCATAACGCTATGATAACGCTGTAGTAACACTGTCATAACGCTGTAATAATGCTGTAATAACACTGTAATAACACTGTAATAACGCTGTAATAACACTGTAATAACACTGTAATAACGCTGTAATAAAGTAGTAATAACTAATAACACTGTAATAACGCTGTAATAATGCTGTAATAATGCTGTAATAACTAATAACACTAATAACACTAATAACACTGTAATTACGCTATAATAACGCTGTACAAATGCTGTAATAATGCTGTAATAACTAATAACACTAATAACACTGTAATAACACTATAATAATGCTGTAATAATGCTGTAATAATGCTGAAATCACTAAAAACACTAATAAAACTAAAAACACTGTAATAACGCTATAATAACACTGTAATAACACTAATAAAGCTGTAATAACGCTGTAATAACACTGTAATAACACTGTAATAATGCTGTAATAACGCTGTAATAAAATTGTAATAATGCTGTAATAACGCTGTAATAACTAACACTACTGTAATAACGCTGTAATAAAGTAGTAATAACTAATAACACTGTCATAACACTGTAAAAAAGCTGTAATCGCTAATAAAACTGTAATAATGCTGTAATAACGCTGTAATAACTAACACTACTATAATAACGCTGTAATAATGCTGTAATAAATAACACTAATAAATAATAACACTATAATAACACTGTAATAAAGTAGTAATAACTAATAACAATGTAATAACACTGTAATAACACTGTAATAATGCTGTAATAACGCAGTAAAAATGCTGTAATAATGCTCTAATAACTAATAACACTAATAACACTGTAATAACGCTGTAATAATGCTGTAATAATGCTGTAATAATGCTGTAATAACTAATAACACTGATAACACTTTAATAACACTATAATAACGCTGTAATAATGCTGTAATAATGCTGAAATCACTAAAAACACTAAAAACACTAATAACACTAATAACACTGTAATAACGCTATAATAACACTGTAATAACACTGTAATAAAGCTGTAATAACGTTGTAATAACTAATAATACTGTAATAACGCTGTAATAATGCTGTAATAATGCTGTAATAAATAACACTATTTAAAAATAACACTATAATAACACTGTAATAATGTAGTAATAACTAATAACACTGTCATAACGCTGTAAAAAAGCTGTAATCGCTAATAAAACTGTAATAATGCTGTAATAACACTGTAAAAACACTGTAAAAATGCTGTAATAATGCTGTAATAAGTAATAACACTAATAACACTGTAATAACACTATAATAACACTGTAAAAATGCTGTAATAATGCTGTAATAAAACTGTAATAACGCTATAATAAAGCTGTAATAACACTGTAATAAAGTAGTATTAACTAATAACACTGTCATAACACTGTAAAAAAGCTGTAATCGCTAATAAAACTGTAATAATGCTGTACTAACACTGTAAAAACACTGTAAAAATGCTGTAATAATGCAGTAATAATGCTGTAATAACTAATAACACTAATAACACTGTAATAACACTATAATAACACTGTAAAAATGCTGTAATAATGCTGTAATAAAACTGTAATAACGCTATAATAATGCTGTAATAACACTAATAAAGTAGTAATAACTAATAACACTGTCATAACGCTATGATAACGCTGTAATAACGCTGTAATAACACTGTCATAACGCTATAACACTGTAATTACACTGTAATAACACTGTAATAACGCTGTAATAACGCTATAATAACGCTATAATAACGCTGTAATAACGCTGTAATAACACTGTAATAACACTGTAATAACGCTATAATAACGCTGTAATAACACTGTAATAAAGTAGTAATAACTAATAACACTGTCATAACGCTATGATAACGCTGTAATAACACTGTAAGAACGCTGTAATAACACTGTAATAACGCTGTAATAATGCTGTAATAATGCTGTAATAACTAATAACACTAATAACATTGTAATAATGCTATAATAACGCTGCAATAACACTGTAATAACGCTGTAATAATGCTGAAATAATGCTGTAATAACTAATAACACTAATAACACTGTAATAACATTGTAATAACACTATAATAACGCTGTTATAACGCTGTAATAATGCTGTAATAAATAACACTAATAAATAATAACACTGTAATAATGCTGTAATAATGCTGTAATAAATAACACTAATAAATAATAACGCTGTAATAACGCTGTAATAATGCTGTAATAAATAACACTAATAAATAATAACACTGTAATAATGCTATAATAACGCTGTAATAACACTGTAATAACGCTGTAATAATGCTGAAATAATGCTGTAATAACTAATAACACTAATAACACTGTAATAACATTGTAATAACACTATAATAACGCTGTAATAACGCTGTAATAATGCTGTAATAAATAACACTAATAAATAATAACACTGTAATAACACTGTAATAAAGTAGTAATAACTAATAACACTGTAATAACATTGTAATAACACTATAATAACGCTGTAATAACGCTGTAATAATGCTGTAATAAATAACAGTAATAAATAATAACACTGTAATAACACTGTAATAAAGTAGTAATAACTAATAACACTGTAATAACACTGTAATAACGCTGTAATAATGCTATAATAAAGCTGTAATAACGTAATAAAGCTGTAATAACGTTGTAACAACTAATAATACTGTAATAACGCTGTAATAATGCTGTAATAAATAACACTAATAAATAACAACACTATAATAACATTGTAATAAAGTAGTAAGAACTAATAACAATGTAATAACACTGTAATAATGCTGTAATAATGCTGTAATAACTAATAACACTAATAACACTGTAATAATGCTGTAATAAATAACACTAATAAACAATAACACTAATAAACAATAACACTAATAACACTGTCATAACGCTGTAAAAAAGCTGTAATCGCTAATAAAGCTGTAATAATGCTGTGATAACACTGTAATAACGCTATAATAACGCTGTAATAATGCTGTAATAATGCTGTAATAATGCTGTAATAACTAACACTAATAACACTGTAATAATGCTGTAATAATGCTGTAATAACTAATAACACTAATAACACTGTAATAATGCTGTAATAAATAACACTAATAAACAATAACACTAATAACACTGTAATAACGCTGTAAAAAAGCTGTAATCGCTAATAAAACTGTAATAACGCTATAATAACGCTGTAATAACGCTATAATAACGCTGTAATAATGCTGTAATAATGCTGTAATAACTAACACTAATAACACTGTAATAACGCTGTAATAACAATGTAATAACGCTGTAATAACAATAATGCTGTAATAACTAATAACAATGTCATAAATCTTTAATAACACTATAATAAGGATTAGGATATATACGCTACCATCGCTCGGGCAAGCGACCCAAATAACTTTTGATAGGAAGTTGCTAGAACAAAACGGTTTGCGGCGTTGGACTTGGGGTGGAATTTCATGTTGGACTGATGTGTTTTGGAAGAAATTGGAGAGCAGCTGAGAGTAGTCCCATCCAAGGGCTAAAACTAAGGAAGTAAATGAGTGCAAATTACACATTTCAAAGTCCAGAGACGAGCTGCTCTCTTTTTCAAAACTGTCTACCCGCTGAAGCAGTGGCAAAGTGAAAAAGCTTACAGCACCTGGTATTCCCAGGCGGTCTCCCATCCAAGTACTAACCAGGCCCGACCCTGCTTAGCTTCCGAGATCGGACGAGATCGGGCGTGTTCAGAGTGGTATGGCCGTAAGCCACAGGGGCCCCCATGAGCATCCCTTTTAAAGATGCTGTAACCTCGGCTTTGTCTAAAGAGGTAGCAACAGTAGATGTCGAGGAAACACAACCAATGGTCTTATGCTGCAACATGTCCTCATACCTACACGACAAAAGAGGTCCCTTGTCAGTTGTCCCAAAACCACATAAGTTGAAGGGACAGGCGTACCGGACCCTTAACAATGTGCCATAAATTACATGAAGTGAGTCACCTGACTTGAGTCACATGAGGTTAAACGCGTGGGTAACGTTGTGAAGCAGTCATCCTTTGGTTGGGTTCAGGCAACAAAACTACTGGGTTAGGTTTAGGAAAAGGGTTGGGCTAAAACTAAGGAAGTAAATGAGTGCAAAT